>NW_014577074.1:1247419-1252680 GCF_000485595.1 Priapulus caudatus
ACTGAAAGCGCATGCACAGTACAAGACTCGCCGAGGACGAGTTAATCCTTTTAATGAAGACCATGATGAGGATACTACGACTGAAGGCTCAGATCATGAGTGGTGCAATAACGTACGAACTCAGAGTAATCGGCAAAACTGTCACAAACCTGTCCCCGGCTAACAAAGACCCTTAAAGAAGACAGTGATGAAGATGCTGCGAGTGAAGGCTCAGCTTATGAGTTGAGCAATAACGTACGAACTCAGAGTAATCAGGGAAACTGTCACAAAGTTGTTCCCGGCTAAGAGGATGGCAAAGTGCCGGACAACCGGTAATAATAATGCAGGGCCTTATATGGTGTGTCTGTAAACATGCTGCCATCCAAGTTGTTTGCTGACAATATACACCCACATAGGGGTGGGCTACGGACATGGAATAGTGCTGTCCACAAGCCTATTGGTATACGCTGTAAGAAGGTGGTGAAACTGAGAAACAAGAAAATATACTAAATGTCCTTCATAGTCTTTGAAGATGGTAGCCAGCCTATTCTTGGCTACCAGACCAATGTACAGATGAAGCTCACACGAGTACAGTATAACAACTTCGGCATAGTCGCTGCCTCGACGACGCAAGAAGACTTTGCGAAGGTGTTTGATGGGAAGCTGAAAGAGATATTTCGCTGGCAGATGCAATTTCCAGAGCACAAATATCTGAACCACCCCATGAGGATTTGTGTACATACACAACACCACTTGCCATCTAATGAAGTATGAAATGATAAGTCAGATTAGGGGTGTTATGGTGACGGATGACCCCGGGGCAGGTCATCATGAAGGGGTGGACTAACGAGATGAGGGACATGCCAAGGAGCATTAGTTCATACTTTATTTATAGGTATACTTACTATTCGAAATGGTATCATCATAAAAGGTGGACGAATAGTCATCCCTGTCTGTCTAAGGATGGAGATGAAAGAAAACGTCCACCAGGGACATCTGCAGATGAACTCACTAGGAATGTCGTCAAAGATCTGACAATGTGTAGAAGCTTGCAGGACTTGTGCGACATCGGCTGTGAAACAGCCTGCAGAGTTACCCATCGTCACCGAGGAACCACGAAGACCATGGCGATAGGTAGATTCCGACTTTCTCTCAAGGGTAAGCTGTGAATAACTGATCACATTAGACTACCATAGCAATTTTCTTGAGATCGATCGACTGGAAGATTAAGAACATGAATAGTCACTTAGCCAGATATAGTGTCCCTGAAATGGTATCACTGACACTGGCACCCACTTCACATCGGAATGCACATCCAATCGTTCTAACTTGACTGGAATTCCAGCAGGAGCTTATCAGCCCAGGCAAGAGTCACGTCAACAGAGTGGCTGAGGCTGCTGTAAAGACTGCAAAGAAGCTCATGAAAAAGGGTTACGCTGCTGGGGAAGACCCATTCTTAGGTCTAAGAAGTGTAAGAGTAACACCTAAGTGTATGAAACACAGTTAACACACCAACATAAGGCACGACCAGTTTCGCTCAAAGGCTGTTTGAGAGGCAAATGACGAGTGCCATGTCCACCAGTGACGCCAAGCTTAGACTGGGATACATTGATCCATAAGAGGAATCGTGAACATGCACGCACGCACACACACGCGCACGTACACATGCACGCACGCACACACACGCGCACGTACACATGCACGCACCACACACACGCGCACGTACACATGCACGCACGCACACACACGCGCACGTACACATGCGCGCACGCACACACACGCAGACACACCGACGCGAACGCGCGAGTACTGTGGTATACCATAATATTATATTCTTTCACGCTATAGACATCTTTCATCAGATTAGTTGTAAAATTGCAAACAACACAATTTCCTGTTAGATTTTCGTTTTGACTGAATTTCCCGTTCAGCTCATTCACGTTTTATTTTTAGTTTTTTATATTTATCTATAATATTATTCTATTTTTTTTAATGCTTACTAATCGTACTTATTTACTAACCGCTTACGCAAATAAAACCATTATTCCGTTCTCAACTGTTGATAATGTCATTGCAAAATTTATTTTCATTTATACAATCAACGGTAATTAGCAATTTGTAAGATTTTTGAAAACAGGTGCATTTTTTAAACAACAGATGCACATTTTATCACTTCACCACATTTCACCTTTCAACTACATGTTTGTTCTACGTTTTTATGTTTCATGCATTATCCTTTAATGTATATATCTCACATGTTTTACTATACTTTATTCGCACCAATAACAGTTCCCTATATCACAGTGCATATGAAGACTTAATTATCTCGTCATTATATTATCACTTAATTATACATACAAATCTAAGTAGAACAAAATTCTTCATGATACACAACTATAAGAGTGCACAAACGTTAAATATACTGGGTATATTATCCCTGTTATATCAAAGTTTAACTCCTTAATTATATATGTATAAAATACCAGCGCACGTTTCATAAATATACCATCAAAATAATATTGAACAGAACCATATAGGCAATTTTTAACCTAAATAAAAATAGAACATACATCACAGGAAAAGTCTACATTACCCACCTTTCTTGATGTTCATGATTAGAAAATTACCAAACTATACATTTACAAAAAATATATTCATCTTTCTGAATAACGCATTTCCTAAACACACAAAAATAACACGTATAAAAATACGTTTGGTGGAAAAATGTGATTTCAGCGAGTCACCAACAGTAACCAACCCTCTGCCTAAACACCAAATAATAATAAATTTCATATATAAAAAATTCATCATACAATTTCTTCATTTTTCATTTAGATACCTAAATTAAACTTTGAATATACAGCTTCTCAAGTGACCAGCGGTAGACTAACAGATGTATGAGGCTAAAATACAAGAAATCTAACATNCCACTGTTTCGGCGTGTATGTGAACACATTTGGGACTAACAGGGTTTACTAGAATCCCACCACTCCACCACAGAGTCACTGCAGTAGACGTTAGATGAGCGCTGTCGCTCTGCGGCACTTGTTTAGTAGAACAATTCTTGCGCTTGCAGCGCGGCATTGATTGCTGTACAGGAGGGGGGGGGGCTGACCACCGATGGGATGAGGGCGACAGCAACTCTTTTTTGGAATTGTGAAACAATCTGCAAAACGGTTGTAACCTGCTTTGCCACTCAATTACACAATTTAACCCATGCATCAGCTGCTGTTTTGTACAGCCGTACGACTATTATACTTGGCAATAATTAATTGGTATATGTGTAAATATATTATTTAAGTCCAACAGAAGGGGGTGGCTGGCCCCCATCCCCTGGATCCGCCACTGGGTAAAATGCATTCATTTATACACGTTACTTCACACCTATGAAGTTGACGAGTTTTGCGAATTTGATTTTAGGTGATGTGATGTACGCTGTTAACCACAAGAAACATGGTTGGAAACTATCTTTAATTTCTGCATAGGTGTGAAGTTATTGCATAAAAATACTAATTTAACACATTATTTACCCCATTATTTTACTCTACCGTTAAAACCCCGCCAGGTCTGCAGGAAATGCGTCGTAGGTGGAATGTGTAGGTAGCATAGTTTATTAGGCAGGCTGTGTGCATGAAGTAATACACTACTCTTGTGAGCAACTGTGCAACACGTAGCAGCTTCAAACCACTTCTGCAATACTAATCTAGCTCCATATACAAGTCAAATACCATCTCAGTTTATGTCTCATCAGCAGAGCCACTTTTCACACGGGCAAGGAAGAGGTCAAGCCAGACTTAGGCAGATATGCTTCAGACGCTCCAGAAAAATGCTCCACTGCAAGCAATGCCACTGAAAATTAGAATTTAAAAAAGAACCCCTAGAATTATACATATGAAGTAGATAATTTTAGTTTCTTTAAAAGCAAGGAACATGTTTTTTGACCATTTTTGTATTTTCTCAACCGTTCTGGGGCCGGATTCATCAACGTTGCGTAAAGTGTATTGCGTACACCGAGTTTCTACGAAGTACGTACGCAAAGCTCGTAGGTGCGATTCATCAACGCAGCGTAGCACCTGCGTACGCAAATGTTGATGAATTCCAGTGTAAATCCTCTGCGCCATCGTGGCTGCTGGCTGTTGAGAGGCGTGCCTAGCATAAACCAATCACACTGTGCGACACATACCGATAGGAACCAAACTGACGCCTCTCTTGTATTTAAACCATATGGCTCGTCTAGCTCTGTCTACATGAGTGCTGGGGGATGTGATAGTGTCCACATTTTCGTTTGTATGATTGCGTTCAACACTCATGAAAGCAGCGACACGTACACATGCGTGCGTGCGTGCGTGCGTGTGCACGTACACGTGCGTGCGTGCGTGCATGTGCACGTGTGCGTGCGTGCGTGCGTGTGCACGTACACGTGCGTGCGTGCGTGCATGTGCACGTGTGCGTGCGTGTGTGCACGTACACGTGCGTGCGTGCGTGTGTACGTACACGTGCGTGCGTGCGTGCGTGCGTGTCACGTACACGTGCGTGCGTGCGTGTGTACGTACACGGGC
The DNA here is from genome assembly GCF_000485595.1 of Priapulus caudatus. NCBI lineage: Eukaryota > Metazoa > Priapulida > Priapulimorpha > Priapulimorphida > Priapulidae > Priapulus > Priapulus caudatus. Next base: position 1,251,958 of record NW_014577074.1, read on the forward strand.
GTGCGTGCGTGTGTACGTACACGGGCGTGCGTGCGTGCGTGTGCACGTACACGTACGTGCGTGTGCACGTACACGCGTACACGTGCGTGCGTGCGTGCATGTGCACGTGGTGCGTGTGTGTGCACGTACACGTACGTGCGTGTGCACGTACACGTGCGTGCGTGCGTGCGTGTGTACGTACACGGGCGTGCGTGCGTGTGCACGTACACGTGCGTGCGTGATTGTGCACGTGTGCGTGCGTGCGTGGTGTGTGCGTGCGTGCGTGTGTGTGTGCGTGCGTGTCACGTACACGTGCGTGCGTGCGTGTGTACGTACACGTGCGTGCGTGCGTGCGTGTGCACGTACACGTGCGTGCGTGCGTGCGTGCGTGCATGTGCACGTGCGTGCCTGCGTATGTGTGCACGTACACGTGCGTGCGTACGTGTGTACGTACACGGGCGTGCGTGCGTGTGCACGTACACGGGCGTGCGTGCGTGCTTGTGTACGTGTGCGTTCGTGCGTGTACACGTACACGTGCGTGCGTGTGCACGTACAAGTGCGTGCGTGTGCACGTACACGGCGAACTACGAAATCGCTTATAACGAAAACAATGCCAATTAGCTATGACAAAAGAAGCGTCAAAGGCGCCGCCCGTCTGTGTGTGTAGTATGGTAATTATTTATTTATTTTTAGTTGAGTAGTAATTTTATAATGTTTTTTTCAATAAAATAATGTATGCTGCGG
>NW_014577074.1:1253253-1283581 GCF_000485595.1 Priapulus caudatus
TAAATAGCTGTGTTGATGAATCGCAACTAAGCAACGTCGATTGCGTACACAAGATTTACGCAAAATATTTTGCGTACGCAGCTTGATGAATCTACCACCTGATACTTAACACCAAGTGTATATATAGTAAGGCTAACATGTCACACAGAACACTACCACATCATTCTTTTCACCAATATGTGCACTAATATGCATTTCAAATTAAATTTTGTTTCACATTCAAAATATCACTAGCACATGATTTTCACTCTTGCAAGATGCCACATGTCAAGATAGGTACCAGTATAGTAATACGTCATGTATAATTTATGTCACGTAAATACGTCCACTTGATATGTGGCAGTATTTGCATATGTCGTTTTTTCGCAATATCAAGAATGCAGGTAAAAGTTTGCTGTTCATTTAAAGTTTTATGGCCTATAACAGCACAAACTCAAAGTAATTTTTATGCTGAAGTAATCAGTAATATGTACACTGACAGGTGAGACTAAGTTGATCTACATTTATCCATTTTGCAATTTATATGAAATATTATCAGTGATCATCTCTCAAATCGATCGAGAAAATTCTATGACATGAGTACTCTATGACGTGTTTGTCATTCTATATATACTTGGTGTTGTGCAAGGAGTACCGGTAAGTGTGGGAACGGTTGTGAAAATAATATAACATTTGGAAAAAACGTAAGATCCTCACTTTAATGGCTACCACATGTACATGTTATTTAATTCGTAAATAAATTTATCTTTTCAGAGGCAGCACATCTTGAATACTTGCATGTAAAAGTTCATTTGCCCTACAACACTTGAAGTTGTATTAGTGGCTAAAAGATGATCTAAAAAGAAATAATAATATAAAACATTATTATGTGCTCAGTTATTTCACCCTAAACTAGCAGTGAAACAAAAAAGCAGCTGAATAGTGTACTAAGATTGAAGACTATATAGTTAAAGGGATCGTTTACTCTAGGTTCTAAGGTTATTTTCAGTTAATGTAGGTTAAAATTACGCTACATAAAAAGTTTCATGGTTCAATCACCATTAAAAATATTATTTAAAAATGTTTTAAAACTAACGACTACAGTTTGCTTACAACGACGGTGGCGCCACTCAAAGCGCACGATCTGATGAGTTGCGCAAAACCACTTTTCAGCCAAGGGCTACAGACCGAGGGTGTTTCTTATTTATTAATTGAAAAGCAAAAGGATTGTAATATCTTATAAACGACATATAGTTTCAGTTATAATATGGATAAATTTGTGGCGATATGGATATGCGGTAGTCTCGGGAGTGAGAGTCTCAGACACTCACTCGAGTCACGCGGTCCCTCTTCGCATCACCACCTATTTTTTCTTGTGACCCGTTGGGGACAGTAAACCAAATAAAAATCGGCGACCAGATAAGATTGCGTTTCGAAAAGCAACTTTAATAATAAGGCTTACGACATTCTTACTCGAACGTTGTACCGATCAACGGACGCCAAAACACTATCGATATCGTATCAAGTTGAATATCACACACGGGAAAAAATAAATCCGGGCTTCCAAACAAAAACAAACCCTAATGCGTATAAGCGTATCTCGCGTGACTAGTGGTTTTACGCACAGAAAACCTTCAAGCACGGTTCAGCGGTCAGGCCTAACATACTGTCCCTTAATAAATCGCGTAAACCACTATGGTTATAAACGAACCAGCCGATACGACTGGCACAGCGATAACAAAACACGTGGTCTATTGTGCGCAATCAAAACACAAACACTGGAGTTGTCACAAACAATTAAATAGCAATGTCTAGATACAATCGTACCAGCAATTACTAAGCAAGTAACAAAAATAATCAACACTGCATCGACAGGAACGGGCCATCGACCGCGAGTTATAAGTGTCTCTGGCAAGTACAAGCGATCAAAACAGAAGCGCGCATGTCGATAAGCTTCGGGAGCTGCCTTACCTGACGAGGCGATCCTGAAATTGTCTCAGGACAGGAAGTTGGCCTCCACTGTCTGTAGTGTGAGTGCGATGGTGTGCGTCCGGTAGGGCTGTAATAGTCTGTACGTGGCCCGCGATTCGCGAATAAGCTAGGACATGTCCTTGTCCGACGAAGTGAAACGCAATGCTGAGTCGGTGTGCACACAGCGGAACTGTCAATGTTCGCCATCCGGGCCGCTGAATACTTGTGGCGACACCTCGCGGACGCGCGAGAACAAACAAGCAGCTAGTGTAGTGGATCAACGGTGTGACTATACCTGAGAGAAGAACAGTGGTTACACAGTCCACTCTTGGACAAGCGGGAGAATTGCACAGGAAAACAAAAGGGCATCACGTCTGTCGCACACACACGCGAGTCCGGCGTCAGGACTCACGTAATCGACAAGTACGGATGTAAAGACATTTAATTCACATCCCTCAAGCTTCGAGTACTCACATTTAAGCTGCTGACAGCAGGCGTTTGACGAGAAATGCCCGAAATGCATTCCAAAACATGTGTTAAATGCACGCATCTGTTTGCTAGTTTTAGTCCTCACAACATGGCCATCACTACCGTGATGGCTAAGCGCGATTACGTGGTAAAAAACGATTCTGATCGCTACTGTAGGAATAAACACAGAATTTATACTAAATTAGCATGGCAAATTAATTCCGTTGACAGAACGTGATAAATTAATTAAATGGTAATGATAAATATTTAAGTTATTATTAATTATATTGAACTACTGCTCCAATAACCAGACAACAATACAAAAACAATAAACTGCTACAAATTTCCCTAAAAAATGAATATCGTTCGGTTAAAATAGCATTTAGGTATAGTAATATAATTGCAGCTTTGTGATTAGCCTCTGTCTGTACGTGCAAAATAAATTGTTCAAATACGAGCAACTATTTTCGAGAAGGGTGGCAGCAGATAATTGTTTCGTAAGCGTTGAATTAGTAAATTAATTACAAAACTAATTAAATTAAGGCTATTATGGCTATACTAAATATGTTGGGTATAGAAGAATTTGTATAATAAACTTCAGGTTAAGTACAGAAGATGATTACTGCAGATAAAAATCCCCAAGAGTCTACATCCCTTTAATCAATCGATGCAAGTCCTGTATTAAAGGCTACAGACTACAGTAATCAGTACGACAAATACTTATAACACGTAGAATTGAAGGGTTAAGTCAAGTAAAGAACGATGTTACTGTTAGGTGCGGAGAATTAAACAAGAGTCCGTGAAACACTAGAGGAGCGAGAGGGAGGAGAGAGAGAGAGGAGAGAAAGAAGAGAGAGCCAGAGAGAGAAGAAGAGAGAGAGAAAGAGAGAGAGAGATTTAGGAGAGAGACAGAGAGAGAGCACGTACAAGAGAGAGAAGAGGAAAACGGAGTACGAGAGACGCGAAGAGACCATGAGAAGATTGATAGAAATGCCACTCTATACACACTGGGCATGCCATTCATTGCATCGGTATATGGACCTCCACTGGAAAGATTCAGACCTTCGTTGTGCTACTAGTATAACTGCATTGCGTAATACCTGCATCTTGGATTGAGGGCTGCCATTACATACACTCGGCGTCTGGCCCCATTGTTCTATCACCATCATCTTCTTCAAGTTGCTTCATTCCCCCTGTCCTTCTTCCCTCGCAGTAATGGTCATCATGCTCTGGCTCAGCCTTCATGTCCATGTAGAGCCATCTGGTGGAAATATCAATTACATTTATATTATTCATAATTACGGGGAACTTATTAATAATATAAAATAAACATGAAATTATTTGTAAATACGATACATTTCTGTTCAATAAGAATTTTTGTAAAAACTTGGTTAGCATATCTACCTCAATATGTATAAAAAAATAGCTTTAGATACAAAAGTGATAATTTCCTATTTTAAAAATCCAATTTTAAAGTTTGTGACTGAAACTACTCTTCATGACAATTAAACAAACGTTACATTGCAATTATTTATAGTTATCGAGCACAGTAGCGCACAGACAAATATACGCAGAAATCCAGGTCATGAAGTGGAGTTCGTCAGCAGATACAGGTATTATTGAACACCAAGTGTTTGCTACAGCGATCGGTTGCAAATGGCCTCCAGTGATGCCAAAGAAAGGCAAACATTTTTCCTATAAAACAGTAAAAAGCATTATTAAAATCTATGTAGCAATTTAGTTGATAATAATTTAATGATGCAGAGAACCTTGACAAAGAAACGTTTTAATTGATTGTTAACATGTTATTAATGTAGTAAATCATTGGCACACATCAATAAACACAAGAGCCGCAGTAGCGTCTTGGGCTCATCTGAGGTTCTGTTGCTACGATTATCATAAACGAGTAAAATTTCAGGTCGTGCGTAAGTACCACATTTGTTAGGCGCAGATATTGCAGACACGAAGTTGCGTACAACGACATCAATTGTTAGGACACGCCACGTATCGGCAGATGAGGTTAGGGGGAGGAGTGGGGGGGAGGGGTGGGGGAGGGGAGGGTGGGGAGGAGCCGGGGAGGGGCTCTTAATTAGCAAAAGCAGTTCACTTCCTTTTGTTCAACCAGTCAACAAATTCCATTGTTTAACCCTCCTCTTGAGGGGTCAAAAGGTTACTCGACACTTACTCTTCGCATGTCAGCGAAGCCACATCTTCATGTCTTTTCATAAAGCCATAAAATGCTAGGTCACGCCGCCTAAAACAAAAAAAGTTTTTCAATCGTCCCGTCAGGGACCGACTGTCCTCTAGAAATGTCTAAAATCTGCCCTGTGCGCCATTGACATTTGACCTGTGACCTCCAATTTTGGCACTAGTGATATGCTTTCCCTTACCATGATGCTAATACAGGGCCCCGACTATCACGAGCCTAGGTCAAGTTTAGATTTGGTGCCGCAATTCTGCATTTCCTCCCTACCTACTAAGTAGAGTGAGTCCCTCTATTTACACCTCTTGACCTTTGAACCGAGCCTTACAACATCCCCAACTCGTTTGGAACATCCCCCCAAACGACTCCGAATATCTGTGGGACCGTACGTCGACGCGGTTAAGGATTTGTGCCCAACTTAGTTACGGTCGGCGACGACGACCGAGGACGACGCCGGACGGACGGAACGATCATAGCGATTGCTAAACGAAAGCTGCATCTGACTATGTCAGATGAGCTAACAATCATAGATTTTTGGCTTCTCTAAATAATTTCGCTGCCGAGTCTCCTGTATGCATGTATGATCCTAAACAACAAAAGATCTCACTACATTTATCACACGTGAAAGTTTGTTCTGATTTTATGGTAGTGTTCTTTTGTTCAGAACTCGGTCAATTTTTTGCTACAAAAATTTACCCAGTTGTGAACATTGCCTGCAGAGCCATTTCTGAATGTTTGAGACCAACCAGACTAGAATACCTCTACTTGCTGTGTGGCATTACTCCTCCACACGTTAGACGAATGGCTTCATCCCAAGTAGAGAAATTTAAACAGGAAAATGACCTTTGCCACCCCCTTTTCCAGCATGAACCAGCACAGAAGAGACTAAAGTCCACACAGTTTTATTCACGCAATTCAACCCCTGGATGGCAACCCCCAAAACTACAGGATCGCATAATGGTCACCTTCAGGCAAGCCAACAAAAGCTTTTACTTAGTCCCCAGAAATCCCTCCCACCCGGAGCTAATAACGCATGACCTACCTGGCTATGCCTAAATCGCCTCAGGGCAGGGGTTGGTCGATGCAGGGCATCCATGAAAAAATGGGAATACATTGAAGATGGCCCAATTGAACGTGACTGTGGAGAAGACTAGACTATGTAACATCTCCTGGAATGCCCCTTACTACCAGAGCCCTGTAGATCTGGTAACCTTGAGGCTTTCAACCACTGTGTCAGGTCCTGTGTCCTGCAGTGGCTAAGTCGAGTGTTGTGTAGTGACCCGCGAAGATTTTGTTCCTGTTTTTTAATTCGTTATCTTTTCCCCAGGGTGCACATCTGTTATTTTTATTTGCAGTTGTATCTTATTATGTAGATTAACACAGTAGGTTGAATAACTTTGAATGCTCTTTGCAATGTCAAAACCAAGGTAAAAGTTGTGTCATTCACACCTAAATTGTACAAGTTGACAGCTATGAAATTGTCACAGCTGTTATTCTTAATGAAATAAATAGTTTAACCAATACTTCTGTATATTATACCAAAGTTATTAATCTAAGTTAAACTAATGATATTAATTATATTAATTACATTTTCTGAAGAGAAATAATACTGTATAGTTTAATAGTATTATTAGAATATTACGATACATAATGCATTAAAACGCATATCTACGCATTCACATTTGCTATTAAAATGTCGATTTTCAAAATCATAGATTTTGTGCACTACCATAACTTTGTAGGACTTTTGCCCCTTATTAAGTTGCACAATTAAATTTTTATATTTCTTATTTCACACCAGGAGCAAATCATGAAAGTGCAATTACATTTATGCCCATCTACTCTTTAACCGAAGGAACATATGTTTATGATAAATACAAACATAATTTAACTAAAATAGTGAAATATAAGATATCGTGATCCTTAAAATAAATAAATATGAAGCACCTAGTCTCTAGCTGAAAAGTTGCATCTCACAACTTCGAAAGTGGATGTACATGTAGTGGTGTCACTTATGTTGTACCCAAACAATTATCAACAGATTTAAAACCGTAAAAAATAGTCAAATATTGAACCACAATTTTCTAGGTAGCTAAATTTAAATGAAAACATGCAATACGCACGAGTTATGTTTCTATGTATTTAATTTAATTACTTAGATAATCATGCATACCTTGCTCATCACTTGCTACTAGCTTGGACAACACGGAACGTATCACTGCAGGTGTGAGTGCAGCAGGTATATTTATTACCACAGCTGAAAATATTTACAATGAAGGTTGCACGTTAATGAACATGGTGGGGATTATTTGCTATGTAGAAGTTAAAGGGATCCTTTACTCTAGGTTCTAGGGTTATTTTCAGTTAATTTAGGTTAAAATTACGCTACATTAAAAGTTTCATGGTTCAATCACCATTAGAAATTTTTTTTTTAATGTTAAAAAACTAACGACTACAGTTTGATTACAACGACGGTGGCGCCACACAAAGCGCACGTTCTGAAAAGTTGCGCAAAACGACTTTTCAGCCAAGGGCTACAGACCGAGGGTGTTTCTTATTTATTAATTTAAAAGCAAAAGGATTGTAATATCTTATAAACGACATATAGTTTCAGTTATATTAAGGATAAATTTGTCCTAAAATGAACATCGTTCGGTTAAATAGCATTTAGGTATAAATATAATTGCACCTTTGTGATTAGCCCTCGGTCTGTAACGTGCAACATCTATTGGGAAATGCACAACTTTTTCAGGGTGGCAGCACGGTTGCGGGTGTCAATGGCGCCGTTCAAATTTCGTAGCGTTGATGGGGTGATACTCCATTAGGAGTGTTCCCAACTTTAATGTCATTAATGGTCATGATAATATATTAGTTTGTGGTTTAATGTCATTTAGGTTAAGGTTAGGGTTAGGATTATCAATCATTAATCATTAATGATATCAAAGTTGGGAACACTCCTAATGGAGCGTTAGCCCATTAATGTATAATTAATTATAACAATTAAATTAGGTATCTGGTAACAAGTATGTGTGGGTATAGACGATTTGTTATACAGTAAGTACAGTTGTATGCAGTAAAATCCTAGAGTCTAGTATCCCTTTAATGGTAACGTAGGATACAAAACTGCAATCAGCCATCCTCCATTACTATACATGCATGCCAGGGAAAACACATTTGCGCCAGCGACACCTATATAGAATTTCAGCATTTTAAACAGCATGTAGAATTTACATTTAAGGGACCGCTTGCCAGTACAGATGACAAACATCGCGCAGGATGGCTAGGCATGTGGATAGGACAACAAGGTAGGGAAGTCTACAAAACGTTCATATGGGCTCAGGGCCAAAAAGACGACCCCAAAGAAATTCTCAAGAAAATTGAAGAATATGTCCGACCTAGGAAAAACAAGCGAGTAGCGAGATTCAAGGCTCAAGAACGATCTCAGTCAGAAGGTGAAACGTTTGGTAATTTTGTCAAAGATCTGAGGATTCTATTGATGGACTGTGAATACACACACCCGGATGACATTATGATTGACTTAATCATCAATGGCGTACGACACCGTAAGATACAAGAACGTCTTCTAGATCAGTGACAAGAGCTCACTATAGCAAAGGCTATTGAAATAGGGCAGCAATTTGAGTTATCACAGAGCCAAATGAAAACGATGCATGGAGAAGAAATTCTCGCAGTCAAAACAAGGCGACACGTCAGTAACAGCTACAGGAAGGGACAACCCGTACAGCAGAAGCAGTTTTGGAGAAAGGAACGAGATTCCGCACAAGAAGCGAGGTATAGCTACAGTCATGTTAACAACTGCTCCAGCTGCAGCAGAGTTCACGATGAAGGAAAATGCCTGGCTAAAGAAACAGTCTGCAAGTATTGTAAGAAACCGGATCACTGGCTAAAGATGTGTAGAAAAAAACTCCGCCAAGTCAGCGGTATGCGTTGCGACTCCGCGCAAGAGTGTGAAGACTCAAATGACAGCGACAGCTTACTACACATCCACGCGACACAAGATGCGCAGGAACCAGTGAACACTCTCTCTAGTGACAAATGGCTAGTGCACTTAAAGGTATACAACCACGACGTGCCGTTCAGAATAGACACAGGGTCGAAATGCTGCATTATAGTGAAACCACAGCTAGAAAGACTAGAATCTCTCGGTGAACGGTTGTCTGAAATCAAGATGAATCAAGAATCAAGATGTCAGTCTCTCAGAGAACGGTTAGTGGGGACAGTTAACCTACCAGTGAAGTACAAAGAGAATCAAGCATGCGCACAGTTTGAGATCGTCGACCTGAATCAGGAAAACATTATCAGCGGTGATGTTGCTGAGAGCCTGGGTCTGATACAGCGAGTAGATGCTGTCGGAGAACTCTCCTCACGTGAAGAAATAGCACGTGATTATCCTGAATTAGTGGAAACCACAGGTACTCTGCCAGGAGAATACACTATAAAGATCAAAGAAAGCGAAAAAAGTGTGATCCATCCATCTCGCCGACTGGCAGCAGCAATAAAACCGCGTGCCATCGAGAAACTCAGAGAAATGGAAAGGAACGGATACATCCCGCCAGTGAGCGAACCAACAGAATGGGTCAGCTTCATGGTAGTGTCACTCAGAAAGGACAAAGTAAGGATCTGCATAAATCCAAAAAATCTAAACAAAGTCATAAAAAGAGAACATCACCCCATGAAAACAATAGACGATGTAATAGCATGCATACCAGATGTGACACTGTTCTCAGTACTCGACGCAAAGTCAGGATTTCTACAGATAGAATTGGATCTGAAGTCGTCATACCTGACCACGTTCAACAGCCCTATAGGAAGATATAGGTGGCTGAGACTACCTTTCGGAATAAAGTCCGCACCTGAAATATATCAGCGGATCATGGACCAGATGATAGAAGGAATTGACGAAGCATTCGCCATCGTGGATGACATCCTCATCGCAGGTCGAAACCAAGCACATCATGACGAAATATTCAGGCAAGTAGTTGAACGAGCAACTCAGTACAATCTGAAGCTAAACTACGACAAGTGCAGCATACGACAACCAAGTGTACCCTACATGGGGCACGTGATCACGGCAGGTGGTCTACAGCCAGACCCAGAGAAGGTCAAAGCCATTGTCGAGATGCCAGCACCACGTGACAAGGAGGGAGTCCGCAGATTGCTTGGTCTGGCACAGTACCTAGCAAAATTTATTCCCAATCTAAGCCAAGTAGACGCACCACTGCAGAGCCTCCTGAAGTCAGATGTGACATTCGCATGAGAGCACGAACATGAAGACAGCTTCAAAGAGCTGAAACAGAAATGCAGTACATCTCCAGTACTAGCATTCAACGACGTAAACAAACCCGTGCACATAGAGTGCGATGCAAGCAAAGACGGGTTAGGTGCTGTACTCATGCAGGAAGGTCGTGTTATTGCGTATGCGTCCCGTGCAATGACTGAAACTGAACAACGATACGCACAAATCGAAAAGGAAATGTTGTCGATAGTGTACAGCATGACCAAGTTTCACTGCTATGTGTTCGGTAAGAAGACCACAGTCCACAATGATCACAAACCGCTAGAACAGAACTAGCAAAACCACTACTGTCAGCTTCGATGAGAATTCAGAGAATGATGCTGAAATTACAGTGGTACGACATCGAGGTTAGATACCGAAAGGGGAAAGAGATGCTTGTGTCGGATGCACTCTCCCGAGCATATCTACCCGGAAAACAAGTCGAAGCAGACGATCTTGAGGAAAGCGACGTGATCAGCATGATATCCGTCAGCAAATCCAGATACGTAGAAATCAAGGAGAAGACACAGTCTGAACTCCAAACACTATATCAGGTGATAAGCAATGGGTGGCCAGACAGCAGAAGTGAAGCTCCAGCTGAGGTGAAACAGTACTGGAACTCGCGAAGTAAGTAAGGGACCGAGAATTGTAATTCCGCCTACCCTATGCAACGACATGCTGGAAATAATACACCGATCTCATCTAGGCATAGTCAAATGCAAACAGCGAGCCCGTGAAGTTATGTACTGGCCTAGTATGAACTCGGCCATTGAGGACACAGTCCAGAACTGCAGTAAATGTGCAGAGTATCAGAACAAGCAGAGGGCTGAACCAATAATGCCGACTGTAACTCCTGACCTGCCATACACCATGGTTGGATGTGACTTGTTTGACTTCCAGTTAAGCAAGTACCTACTGCTAGTGGACTATTACTCGAAATATATGGACGTCGTCAAACTGAGCTCAACTACAACCTCATCGATAACTAACGCCATGAAGCAAATATTCGCTTGCCACGGCATCCAACTGCAGATTCAATCAGACAACGAGCCACAATTCAGCTCGACTGAATTCAATAAATTCTGCCAGGCGTACGGAATCGAACATCAGACTTCCAGCCCGCACTTCCAGAGCTCCAATAGGGAAGCAGAGCGAGCGATACAAACAGTGAAACGCCTATGGAGCAAGGCAGAGAACAAATACTTAACTCTACTAGACTACCGAACTACACCGTTGGAGGGAATTAAATTATCCCCAGCTCAACTTCTGATGGGCAGGCGCCCCAGGAATACCTTGCCTGCCTCTACGGAAATCCTAAAACCCAGAATAGACAACGCTATAGTAGTGAAACACTTCAATAAAGAGAAGCCCAAACAAAAGGTCTATTATGACCTTAGGAAAGGTGTGAAGGAGCTAAAACCACTAGAACAAGGTGACAGCATACACATGAACCCTCTTCCAGGCTCCAAGTCTTGGAAATCGGGGACGGTGGTAAAGCACTATGGGAGACCCAGATCCTACGTCATCTGCAGCGGAGGTCGGCTGTATCGCCGCAATCGCAGACACCTCCGAGAGACATCAGAAGCAGCAAACCAACAGGACATCACTACAATGGACGACGGGCAGCTGGGCGTCAGCGACAAACAACATGAGACCCGAAGAGAACCCGACACTGCACCAGAGGCGAGAGACGGGACAGCACGGACGGGTGACGGACACAATGACATCCTCCGAGAAAACCCCTGCACGTCTCCAATATACACAACAAGGTCTGGCAGGACTGTAAAGCCACCCAGAAGACTGGACCTATAATAATGTGTTGATGTTACATATCGTAGAATGCAATCTGTGTTGAATGATGTTACATATCGTAGAATGCAATCTGTGTTGAATGATGTTACATATGATATCGTAGAATGCAATCTGTGTTGATGTTACATATTGTAGAATGCCATCTGTGTTGATATTACATATTGTAGAATGCTAGTAGATTTGTTAATTGTTCCAGTTCAGTATAGATCGAGGCACATATCCTCGATTTGATATGAGTAAGAAATCTTAAGTAACTTAGTATCAAAAGTAAGAAGAGGAGATATAATATAATTGAATTGCATTATCCATAACATAAGCGAGTTAAAGCGACCATCCATATAAATGAATAGAATTGTATTAGGGCTAAGCAACAATAAACAATAGAACAGGGCTTGTTAACTCAACATGGCATCTTCAGTGACTGATATTACAGACACGTATATTAAGCATAGTGATGAAGATAAACATTCTATAATACGTGTAAGTGCATTAGCATATATTTAAAAAACTCTTATCATTTGTGTATACGTACACACATAAGCCATCCAGGCGTTGGTTGTAAAGGCCAACAACAGAAGGCTAGCCATGCGGAAAAAACTGCTCATGATGGCGATTGCAATGTCATGAATTTTCATCAGTTGTTTCAACACTGGCATCAAAATTAGTAGAGCTGAAACAAAAACAGTTAGATTGGTGTAAGATATAAGGCTTCAATCATGATTTGGATTGTAATGCATTAGCAACTGGAGTATAGAACCTTGCTCAAGTGACATGAGAATTACTTATCATTTATCAAAATGAATAAAGGCTTAAATAACTAAATTTGACTACAATAATACATGCAATCATTATGAAAACATCAATCAGTATTAAAGTGTTTTCAATATGCAATACAGGTACACCACCGATTTTCCGGAACCCTTCGTTCCAAGGCCTTTCCGGATCATCTGTTTTTCCAGACCAAAAGAGGTCCCATAATAATAATTCAACAATACACCTCTGAGCAACTAAATACCTCCCATCATCTCTAAAGCACCATGCACTGCTAGAAATGTAAACAAGTATTAAATGTAAATTAATGTAAACCACCACTGATACTTGCACCTGCCTTAGATGCCATAGCTAGGGTAAAATTTGAGCAAAACAAGGTGGTGGCCACCAGGTGAATTTTATCAGGACTAAATGAGGTTTCAGACCATCAGTGTCCGGAAAATCGGTGGTGTACCTGTACCAAGTATTTAACCAAAGAAATTATAAATTATTTCATTGACCAGTATAATTTACATAATGAACATATAAATAATTATTAATACTCTTACACCAAAACATACCCAGTTAGCTCAAGAATTCCAACACACACATGAGGTGCAGGCAGATATTGGTTGATTATGTCATTTTTTGTAAGGGGACACAATGACACGCATAAAACGCATGAAACAAAATAAGTAGTTATGGCATCATAAATTAAAAATGCCATAACCTTAGCACAATTCTTCACTTCAAATGTGAACTATTTACTGTATCTTATATAGGCCCCTGGTGTTCTGAACAAAATGACATAGTCATCGTGTAACAATATGCCCATTAAAACAGATGCAGAAATGATAGAAAGCAGAAACAAAACATGTGCGTTTAAATCAGGAATATAGTGAGGATGAAGCTATACTTGAACTGGTAACATCCCAGTTGGCCTACTCCCATTTCGCCTACACCCATTTCCCCTACGTCCCATTTAGCCTACTCCCATTTCCCCTACGTCCCATTTAGCCTATTCCCATTTCGTCTACTCTCAGAATCGGCAATATGCCCATTTCGCCTACTACCATCGTTTCATTTTTATGCTACTGTATTTTCCATTTTTGTCAAGTTGTGTTCTCATTATTATTATACCTACGTTTTCTTCTGGTTCCTATAGTCTATGTATGCCAATCAAAACCATATTTTATTATTTATAAATGATTATTTAGTGAACAAACCGATCGTAGACGAAATGGGAAAGGGGTAGATTTTGAGCGTAGACGAATTGGGGGTAGGCGAAATGGGTGTACGCCAACTGGGAATTTTGCTGTAGGCGAAATGCGAATTTTGCCCTAGGAGAAATGGGAGTAGGCCAACCGGGAATAACTATGGGGTACGCCTAAACTCTGTTAAACCTTACAAAATTATATTTCCAAGCAAATGATTTTAGGTATTCAGGGCTGGAAAGTGGCTCGTTTACAGCTGCAAATTTTAAAGGATTTGTGCCTCACTGTTTGGTAATATTTAAAATATTTCCTTAATTCTTTACACGCATTGCTTTAGCTGATTATATGAATAACAAATGAGCCAAATCAGAGGACTACTACTGAAATGCAACCTTTAGAAAAGTGAGCACTTTGTGAAAAAGGTTAGCTGATGAGCTGTAATGCCATAATATTGTATTTGACAGATGCCTTGCACAGCTTCATCTATAATACATGCATGTCAAATACAAAGATAAACTGAAAGTAACTGATCGCCCGAGTGGCCGAGACAACGTACACAGTGTGCATGTGAAAATAAAATTGTAACATGTGTTTTGCAGGTGTTGCATGAATTAGTCAGCGAGGTTGGGCTGGAGGTTGTTTTGGTGGTGGTCTGTGTAGAGGGAGTGTCGCGCATCTTGTGCGGCTGGATTGATGTTATGGAAAGAATGGTAAACGTGTTTTAGGTCAGGCGTTTCTAGGGTCATTGTGAAATGGGGGTAGGACGCAGTCTGGGAGAACGGGTACATGTGTGCGCAGGATGTAGGGGTTTTGGGGGTAATATATAGGACAGAGATGTAGGAGTCAGTGGAAGGCTGGTTGTGGTCGCGGGAGAAAGCGCACGCACTTATGTGCGTGTGTGCGTTGCTTTGTTGTTGTGTGCAAATTATTAAACTTTAAAGGTTAATTATTCAGTTTAATACACAAGTTTTGGATCTACTTCATCATTTATACATCGAACTTTTAATTCAACATTACATTTTGGTGCCGTGACCAGGAACCTCTATGAACTTTTAATTCAACTTTACAAAATAAACAAGAAGAAATTTTAAAAATAAATGCTAAACACTAGTGTAAAATATGTGGCATTGTGCTAAGATGTTGGGTACCATACACAGACAGCCTGTATAGGTTTGAAGGTTATTGGTATCACCATTGCCCTAGCTGTACCCAGTTTGTGTTCACTACGTGATGCTTGTACATTAATGTGATGTCACAACTAAACTGTAAATGGGGTACAAGCCGGTACTGGAGATTACGGTACGCATATATTTGCTAATATATTGACTAATCGTGCGTCACTAAACTCAATATTCACAAGCTCGACTTTAATTTTCATGAGACACACACCCTTTCACTATTGTCATCTTCACACCATAAACTTACCAGCCATCATAGTAACAGCAATAGCTGAATTGTAAAAGCCATACATGGTGGATGACCACGCCAACACAAGTTTTGTGAAAAGGAAAGTGACATCACCTATTCCTGAAGTCCAAGAATTAAGAAAGAATAAGAAGTTCTGTTATAGAAAGGTTGAAATTGATTGTTTCTCAACACGTGCGTATACCTAACATAACAAGAATAGCGTGTGTTGCTGAGAAATATCCAAACTCTGATGGCGTCCAGCTGAGGACCTTCTTAAAGAATAGCCAGATGACGTCAACTATGCCTGTAAATATTATAACGAATTCACCAATAAATTTCGTTCATGCACAACATTAAAAAGTTAAATTATCACGAAGTTTCTCATCCATGAAAAAAGTTTACGATTCGAAACGCATTACTGTTCAGATTACACTACAAGCAAAAGCTTTCATTAAATTTTAGAAATAGAACATACACATGATATCAGATATATCTTACATGTGCATTTATACATGATTTTAAATCGAGAAGACGAACGTGTAAAGTAACACCCTAAAACCTGCTCGCTATTCATCAACGTGTCACTCTGACTCTGTACCTGCAAATATGATGACTTGCACAAACATGATGAGATTGAGCAGGATGATGTAGACGCGATGGTTATGAGGTCTTCGCTTGAACGTCGTCTGCAAACACTGGCGCACGTGCTCAATGTGGCACATCTTTTCACAGAAACCCCCTTGCTGGTCAACAGGCTCCTGGGGACTCGGCACGTGTCTGTCCTTCACGACAAGCACTACGTACAGACCGCAAAGGACGTAGAGGCTGGCGACGATGCTAAATACGGTCACGTAATTTGTGTGGTCCTTAAGATAGCCTCCGAATCCAACTCCCAAGGCCGAGCCGAACGGCACCATCGCTTCCAGGATAGCGACTCGCACGGATCTACTTTTCACGTCCGTAACGTCGGCCAGGTAACTGAACACGGACATGAGCAGCGCGGCGTACTGACCAGAAAAACCTGACAGAAACACGCCGATTAGGATGTAGCCAATCCACGAGTTCTTGTAGTATAGGCTGAACAGTACGGAGACGACGAGAAGAAACTGCCCGATACAGGGTGCCAGCATCGCAGGTTTGCGTCCAAACGAGTCCGACCAGGAACCCATGTAAATGCATATAAAGATTGACGGCACCGTGCTTGCGATGTTGAAATACATCGTCCAGTAACTCGAATGTGTTTGAACTTCGTTCTCCATAGTGTCTAGCTGCTCTTCCGTGAGGTTTAGGGACACGCTGGCATTCACGTCCTTCCTGTTTATTATAGCCTCGCACACAGTTGCATTCTGATCGTACGTGGCCAGACATATCTTCTCATATGTAAATGCTTGAAAGACTGGGTAGTATAGACAAAGGCCAAGCATGTACAGAAAGAGTACTGGCTCGACAGTAATCATGCCCGCATATTTTCTCAGACATTCAATGGTATGTGACACTATCCGAGGCATCCTTGTCAATTTTCTTATTTTGGTATGCAATTGCAGGGAATGTGTGCAGCTCAAATGGACATCTGCTGTAGGTCATCAGTGGAATTTCTCCTAAAAATAAAAAAAATACACATATATACAGTAATCAGGGTTCTTCCTAGGAATTTTAGAAGGCATGTCATTTATAGAACGATGGGAAAGGGCCCGGGAGCGAGTTTCTTTTTCCCAGTCGACATATCCCGACCAGGGATTTAGCGCCTTCTGATTGGCTGCTTCGATTTGCTTTTGCCTTTGACAAGAGAACAAACGCCCATTGGTAACATAGCGAAGAATTGCAATTATTTTGCAATAATAACCCTAACCCTAACCCTAACCCTAAACCCTAACCCTAATCCTAACCCTAACCCTAATTTAATTTAATTAACACTAATAAATAAAAATTAAATTATTAAAAAAAAATTTTCATTAAAATATTTAATGGTTGTAAATCAATCATGCAAATATTTCCGTTAATTAGAAAACAATAGTTAAATGGATAAAGATAGAAAATACAGAAAACAAAAAAATAATTAAAAACCAAACCGGATTCAAACCAACGACCTTTCAGAAGTAACGCCGGTGGCCTACGCACCACGCCACACAGGATATATAAGAAACAGTACATGACATATGCTAAATAAGCAAACACGCGCTGTTTTGAACCAATCAGGAGGCAGGATGAACCAATCAGAAGCCAATCAGAAGGCGCTAAATTCTTCGACTGGATATGTCGACTGGGAAAAAGAAACAAGCGGCCCGGGAAGGGGTTAACCGTTTCGGATGAGGTCAATTACGTGTGTCATATGCAGTCTCAATACAGAAGTAAACTCGATCAGTTCGGAGATGTAAATATCAAGCTGTAAAAACATAGCACGGCTGTGTTACAATCGTCAAATATGAACGTAGCTGGAAACCATGACACGCCGATTAGGCAATTAAGGCATGTCAGAGGATTTCTGGGATGTCATAAATTAGCTTCAGCATTGACATGCGTGTCAGACCCAGCATGCATCAAAGGAGAACTCTGGCAATGTGCAACGTATAGACCATTCTTAATTATTATTCATGACCTGGGGTCACGCACGAAAACGAGGCTAATCTAGGCAATTTTGTAAACAATTGCTGCTCAGGCAGGCACGCACAAGCGGGGTACACGCCACGTTACACGCGGGTACACGCATGTACACTCAGATACACGCACGTACATGCGGGTACACGCACGTACACGCAGATACATGCACGTACACGCAGATACACGCACGTACACGCGGGTTACACAGAGATACACGCACGTACACGCGGGTACACGCACGTACACGCAAGTACACGCACGTACACGCGGGTACACGCAGATACACGCACGTAAACGCAGATACACGCACGTAAACGTACACGCAGATACACGCACGTACACCGGTACACGCACGTCACCGCCGCGTACACGCACGTCACACCGCGGGTACACGCACGTACACGCTGGTACACGCACGTTAACACAAAAGTAGGTTGCACCAGCTGCACGCCTGCGAATGAGTGAAGTGCTATAGTTGTAGAACTCTCATGCAACATACATGCCATGTTGGATGCAAATTAAGAAAAATATTTTTAAGTCCTGAAAATAATTTCAGCTTCCCCCCCCCCTCAACACACACTAGCTCCATCTCTCGCTAACCTTGAATTCTTATGGAGCCAGTTAACTAGGCCTACCCATGTATAAAATCTACACCCACACAAGGTACTAAGACTGGCTCTTGATGTAACATACATAACTAGCATGGAGAATGATATCAGTTTTACTAGCAGCCTAAAATGACCTGCCTAATGAGGATCAACTAACAAATGCTAAAACGCACCTTGATACCATAATTTGGTATAAATTATAATCTATAAGTCGGACAGCCTACGCGAAACATCAGTGTTTTATGTTTTATTATTTCATTATAATTTATTTCATAGTATACATGACTAGTTATTATTATATTATACAATTTTATGAAATATAATTTGTGCAGTTCCAAATAAAACTAGGTCAGATTATACCAACTTAAATGTCACACACAATGTACGAATATTGGATTTAGAAAATTTGTCACATATTTAGGAACAGCCGGGAACACATGAGTGGAGAGATTATAGGTCAACTTACAGAAAATGTGAACAATATTTTAAAATTTATTTACGGATATTGAAATACATATATAGATGTGTATAAAAATGTAAAAATAAGTGGTAGACTTTCCATACTTTGCGTAACTATCCTCAGTAGTGCACTATCCTCCAGCTGCATTTCTTTATGTGCTTGCAGCTTATCAGGGGTATCCAGGATTTTTTCTGGGTGGGTCGTGATCATAATTTTTTGGACCTTTTCACAATGCAATAGCAGCAAGATGTGATTACAATGTCATTACAAACAGGGGCGTGTACAGGATTTATACCAGGGGGGGTCTAATTGTAACCCAAACTCGGTAGCACGCGGGGGGGGGTCTGCATGGGGGGCCCTCCCCCAGAAAAATTTTGAAATTAGACCTCCTTAGATGCGTTTTCTCGCGGAGCAGGGGGGGCGCGACCCCTGGACCCCCCCTGTACACGCCCCTGACAATTTAATTAAAACCAAAAAATTTGTTTCCAAAAAAAATTTATCAGTTTAAAAAAAACAAGTTTTCTGATTCAGTTTTTTGAACTTTTTGTCTTTATCTTGTCTTGTCTTTGTCTCTTTGTCAGTCTTTGTCTCTCTTTTATGAAACAAAATTTTGTTTAAAAAAAAGGCTCAGTTTCAGAATTGCTGGAATTGGGATAGATTTACGTCAACGTAATTGGCAATGTCTTTGGACTCATTGCTGGTACCTGATCTTATCATTTATGTCATGTGTAAAAAGCGCCTCGAAAAAAATGTCTTGGAAAAAATGTGACCTTTTAAAATGTTTGGGGGGTCGTACGACCCTCACCACCCCCCCCTGCATACACCCATGCTTATTACATGCAAAGTTTACATTGATAACTATCTAAAATAGATAATGCCTGGATATATAGCTACCTGGGACAGCTTTACGTACAGGTGTAGCGCCTTATCTCTGCCACAGGTCTACACAACAACATATTATAAGCAGAGTTCTCCCCAGGATGAAATTCAAACAGGGGGGAGAGGAGGGGAGGGGGAGGGGGAGGGGAAACTAGGGGGTCGCGGGGCGTGTATTTTTACCGTACCACTAATTAATGCGTAAAATCGCCACCACACCATACGACGGTATTTGGAGTTCATGTATATATAAGATAGCCGAGTCGGTGTACAGGTTAGTGTTGGTGCGGGACAGGTTAACTGTTTGCGCTTGTGTATTGTCTGCAGTGCATGCGTGGTACGGCTAAAAATACACGCGTCGGGTGTCCCTGGTCGAATGGGAATTCTTGACGATCGATTCCCGCCGCTGGCCAAACTTTTATGTGTGAGGAATTTAATCGAGGCGGAGGTAATTTAAAACGGGCGCGCAACGATTGAAACAGGCGGGGAGTTTTCCCAAACGGGCGCGCGCGCCCCGTTTGCGCAACGTAGAGAGAACCCTGATAAGTACATCTGGTCAGGAATTTAAATTTGCAACATGCCGAGTAACTGCATAGTAGCACCACTACTATTTCTATTTCAACATGATACAGATCTATGTTAGAAATGGGATAGTTTGTGTTTTGACTTCAAGTGGCTAGCTAAAGCCAGTACTTAGTTATTTTGCTGGCTAGCATGACTTTTTATTGTGCAGCAGGCTACAGCATTGCCATCCATGCCCGCAAAGATTTACCGGGTTCTTGCAAATTTTCCTGTACAGCCCTGTAACAGAGAAAAGGGCTACATGGGTGGATCGTAGAGCTAATACTGAGAAAGAAATCGATCTTATCTGAGAATAGTGTCTGTGTAGGGATATACTTTTATCACACTGTTATCTACTTATCTATTCCAACTAACATCATTTTTTGTAATTTAACCTGTACATCTGCTTGTGAAACTAACAGTGATTAGACACTACCATGTAATAAAAGCCTACTTGTAATAAATGACTCCTAGACACAGACAACTATAAATCAGTACAAGGCACACACGCAAGTCTAGCTCCATGAAAAGGACCCACATCGACAAACCTAAGCAGCGGTGTGTCCACTCAGTCGCCCGACTCAATCGCCTAGTGTGTCCCAAGCACTGATCTCTATCATACTAACTTAGTATAATAGAGATCTGTGGTCCCAAGCAGCAATTAAGCTTAACACACACCACCACACACGCTTAGAAAGTTTCAACAATAAAATTATGATAAATTGTTGCTACCATTTTGCTCGTTTGGGACAGTCAGTAAAAACTGAAAATAATATGAACGCACATTCACAAATACTATCGTAGGCCCTACCTCTCAATTACAGTTCCACTGTTGTCACTGGTATATCAAATTTCCTTCATAAACGGACTTTTACTGACTCTGACAGTCTCTGTCCCAACCCCAAGTGCCTGTGGTTTGTGTAGTGGCGAGACTGTGTGTCGCAGAGAAGCATTTGAACCGAACGTTACGTTGTAATATTAGGCGATCGGATAGAGAATACATAGTTCGTGGTAAACACAGTCACTTTACTTTAGTTTATTATTGAAATGAAACGGCCCTAACTAAGCACATGCCACATGACAATAATTATTGATAGATACATACTTACGAAACAAAGCCCACACTTTATTCTGTAGTGACCAGCCTGAAACTGACACTGATAGAAGTATAGAACAACTAGAGATAAGCTTTATAACTGATACGAGAACGCGCCGATGCCAAATCTCACTAATGTAATGATCTTACTCAACTGATGCATGACCTGATGGTCTTTGCACACTAGCACCACCTTTCGGACATTGTGTGAAACTACGAATTATTTACTATAATTTCTGTTATTTTTGCGTTTAATTTGCGTTAATTTATAATACGGCGTTATTTCAACAGGCAAATTTGCTAATAAGTCGTTAGGCCATATGTATTCTCCTTGATCTAATGTTTGAGGATACATATATGTTTATTATTCGACGTAACTTAAATTTAGAGGGTAATAATCTGAAAACAAGTTTGACTGCATAATAGAGGATAATAGACTTAATAGTAGGCTACAGTTCTTTTGAAAATACATAAGATAAAAATTTAATATGATACGATATATAAAATATTGTATAATATTTGATATGAATCAAGCAGTTTTGTGTCAACCAAAACTGGATTATTATATTTATCTAGCCAGCGACAAATTTTATACTATTGCGGCATCTTGTAATATATTCATACATGCGTATGCGTTTTGACATTTTGTCTCATGCAAAGGTCTAAAGTCATTATTTTTACAGTATATAAATGGACGCTATTTTTATTATTATGTTACTTATTCGGCCTTATCACAGTTCATGAACGGCGATGAGTCCGGGTGGTCGAAAATTTAATTCGTTAGAAAACTCTCTCTCTCTCTCTCTCTCTCTCTCTCTCTCTCTCTCTATATTATATATATATATATATATATATATATATTATATATATATACTATATATAAGATATGGTTATATTTTCTTAGTTGCTACAAATAGTATTGGTAATAAATAATTTTGTACATTGCGTTTTTACTACGGAGTTTGTATGTGTAATTGTGTATGGAGCAGTACTGGGATACAGGGAAGGGAGGAACAGGAGAAGGCAATTGAAAAATGAAGTCGTAGCGGTAGGCCTACGTGCAAACGAATCATGCAGAGGAGGTGGTGGACTGGAGGAGGATGGCATGGAGAGGCAAAGAGGTAGCCCGACCAGCATCCACAGCTGTTTCACTTTCCGCCACATAGTGAAAAGCGAAAAGGTAACTCGTGGCTAGCAGAAGAGGTGAGTGGAGGATGCGTAGGAGAATATTACAGAGGGGAACGAACAAAAAAATTCAACTAGAGCATAGAAAAGGGTGAGGAGGCGAATGAAAATGTGAAAGAGGCACACGAGAAGCAGTATTAATATCTTTGGTTTAGGCAATTATTAGTGCATATGTCATAAACATGATATCCAAGAGCCGTATTAGAGAGCTTAATACGCTACACTCTTCGATAGTATGCTTAGGAGTTAATCGAGACAAATTCATTTGTCCTCATTAACTCCATGATGCCGATGGCGATGTATTCGTCTACTACCTATGAGATATGCCTATAACAAAATATTGGTTGTTATAGGCAGGGTAGTAAATGCGTACGCCGAGGAGTGGGGGGAGTGATCACGCGAAAGCGGTGGGGCTGGGGGGCACCTCACCTACGAAATTTTTTTGAAATTAGACTCGCCTCAGATGCGTTTCTTCTGCGCGAGCAGGGAGTGGGGCTCCGGACCCCCTGGATCCCCTCCCCCTGTACACGCCCTGCAGTAATTGAAATGATTTAGGTCTGCCATGTCTACAAATTATCGATAATTAGCTGAACTTTCGAAGTGGGGCACGGAGGAAGGAGTTTTCTTTTGAATCTGCAGGGGGCATATTTGTACAGGCCATCGCCCCCTCCTTTCAGAGCGGGGGCGGGGATGCTCCCCGCGGATTTACGCCGATGGGGTTAATAGATATTCTATGGCTACTACGTCTGATGATGAACCGAAATGCGGCAGGTTAAAAACGAGTTCTGTGTTTGTGCGCGAGAGGGCAAGCACAATACGAAAGTAACGCAGCGAGTCTCTCGCTGCCCAATTTCTTGGGTCAGCAATCTCTTCACAATGTCTCAAAAGGACGACCCAATAGCCAGGCACAAAAGATTCCTATAGTGCCGTAGACAAGATTAAACCACTCTCCAATAATAGCCGTAGGTCATGGGTCGCCACAACCGCCATGTTAGGAGAGCAAGTCACACGCAGTTGCCCGATGCTGCTGTATCTGCTAGCTGTGTGCAACGTCTGCTGTGTGCTGTCAGCTCCAGCTTACTGTTCTGCTGTAAATTGCTCGAATCGTCAGTGTCAAGGCCCGACCTGTCTTTCCTTCCCGGTTTCCCNGTGAGGAGGCGAATGAAAATGTGAAAGAGGCACACGAGAAGCAGTATTAATATCTTTGGTTTAGGCAATTATTAGTGCATATGTCATAAACATGATATCAAGACCGTATTAAGAATGCTTAATACGCTACACTCTTGATAGTATCAGGAGTTAATGAGACAAATTAATTTGTCTCATTAACTCCTGATGCCGATGGCGATGGTATCCTTACTACCATAGATATCCTATAACAAAATATTGGTTGTTATAGGATATCTATGCTTACTACGCTCTTGATGATATCCGAAGTCGCAGTGTTAAAAACGAGTTCCTGTATTTTGTGCGCGGAAGAGGGCAGCACAATACTAAAGTAAACGCAGCGAGTCTTTCGCTGCCCAATTTCTTTGCACGCACATGCAAACGCCCGGTTACCGGGAGATAAGTGTAGGCAACCGCGGCAACATGGCCTCCCCACAAGAACTGGATTCGGGAGAGACGTCGGACATGGATACTACAGACTCGCGAAAAAGGCCTTTAGATGGTGAAGTGGAATCTGGTGTTTCAAAAAGGTCACATCACGGATCAGGTTTGCGCTTTATTAATTTTTAATCGGTTATTTGCATGTCTGTTTAGGGCTGATCATGACTAAAAAAATAAGCAAAACAAATTTAGCCTGCCGGACCTGCAAATTCGTTGGACATCGATATCTCAATAACCTATAGTACCTATCAGCATAACTTCCATAAGTAAGAACAAGCGTGGTTGTAATCATGGATTTGTAACTCCTTCACGGGTTAAACAAACGTTACCTTTAGTTCACCAGCGAACCCAAGATAAGGACTAAGGTTATGAACGATTTCATAGTTATTGTGCATAATGTCACATGTGTGTATATAGGCTATAGGCCTACAGTATTGTTGTTCAATTTGAACTTCACGTCTCGTTCCACGGGCACGTGTAAGTAGCCACAAGTGGCTAAATATGCGTTTTCAACATTGGACAGTTTACATGTACATATGTCACAATACTTCTATAAACACATAATTTCTCATTTAAAAAAACAAGTATATTTGGACCACTTGTCCCTAGAAAGATTAAGTTCAACTGAATAACAGGCATCCAATGAATAATATAATGTTTTGGTTATGTTAATAGAATTCATGATAGGCCTATTATCTAGTCATTAGTGCCCAGGGCTTATAATATGATGGGTACAAGGAAGGTCTACAGCTACACTTAAATGGTGAAAATGATATCTGGCGATCTGCTATTTTCCGTCTTTATTTGTGGCCGCCGATGCTGTTTTTGAGACCATTGTAAATTCGAGGAGAAAAGTAGGTAAGAACGTGCTTTGGCCTGTAAATTAGTGATTATATAGCACCAAAAATAATCACAAAGCATCCATTTCTCACAATTTTCTAGGAGGAGTTACCTACTCCCACATGCTACCCAGCAACCACCTTCAGCATTCTGAGCATATGCTGAGAGTGCTGTAATTTGGACTGGGAGGTCAGCAATTGTAGTGTTTTTCTCTTGGGTCATTCTCATTCCATATACTCTTATTTACAGTGTTGAGATGCAAGATCCTGAGAGGCTTTATTTGTGCATGTTTAAATAGTAAGGAAACATAATGATCATAAATACAGGTTTCGAATCTTACCACGGCAGTGACGGCACTGATGGCACGTGTCATGTTTGCTGTGTTTATTTGCCATGGTGCCCTTGAAAATTGACTGATATCAATATCAGTAAACCACATTGGCTACCCTACCTGCTAAACATCTGTTCCCTTCCCATAAATCTTATGTATGTATCCTCTTTTGTACTACATAAAAAGGATTGCTGAAAAATAATTGGCTATGGTAAATTGATAACACTTCTTTGAAAGAAAAGTTTGCCTGGGTGCCTTCTTAAACTTGTCATAGGTCCTAAAAATCTAAATTTATAAACTATCTTTTCAAAATCTATTCTTTTTTATTCTAGTTCGGGGTTTGCATACAGTCTACTTTTAGCTAAAAATAGTATAAATATTATTGAATAGTAATATTATGTCTGTCTATTAATATATAGAAAATGTATGTAATTTTGGAAATAAAGTTTATTAAAAAAAAGAGAAGTTAAATGAAGTTGAACCTTGGCCACCCGGCACCACCTGCACCCTTCATAGGTGTTGTCATTGTTGATTTAGGTAGGAAGCACACTGAGTGGTTGCCGTATGGTTTACAGAAGAAGTTAACTTAATTAATGTTTGAAGTTTGCCATAGATTCTCAAAATATGCTTGGAACCCTATTTCAAATAAGCATGTGACCATATTACTTAGCTTCTTCTGCTATTTAAATGAGCACACAAACACTTATGATAACTTTATTGCATCAGATAAATTGTGGCATAGTTGTATTTGTACAATTTATGCGAAAACGTAAGGTGGCTCTAAGCCCGTGGTAATGCTTGATATTTACCGAAATACCAGCTTTATTTTGTTACTATATCAGCCTGTATTCATCAAAAAATATAACAAAGTGCAAGTGTATTTTAAATTTGCTATACTCATAGAGATTACCTGCTGCGTGAGGATGAAATTAAATTCGTGGAAGTAATGTGAAAAAATGTGCTCGTCAAAGTAAAGATTAAAATATTTATGAAAAGATTGCATACACGGTTGCATACACGGCATAGCAGCAATAATGGCGCTGTCACACCAACGTATGCAAGCCAGCGTATACCGACGTATGGAAAATTTGGTGAATACGCTGGCATACGTCGAATATGTTATGGGTAAGTTTTGTATTTATATATATATAAGTTAAGAGCACACTGAAGCACGCTGGTATACGTCGTAGTACGGCGAGGTCGTCGAAAATGTTTGTGCATGCACAAAATTTTTCTGCGTATGCCCATACGTCCCGCATGTACGCGGGCCATAAGTTGTAGGTAAGTTATACGATCGTTGACACACGTTCACACACGTTACTTGTAAGTAATACTCATAAGTCGAAATACGTTGAGATAATGTCTAGAATACCCAAAACTTATTTCTAACCTATGAGTAATGTGCTTTGAACCTATGGGTAACGTGCTTTGAACCTATGTGTAAGTTATATATATATCAAACTTGTCTCCAACGCATATTGATGGATGTAGACGTATTTGACGTGTTCCGGACGACCACAGAACTTACTGAACGTGTTTCTAACTTACAGCGACCGTATAATGGCGTATTGGCAGCGTTTAGGGGAATTGGTATATAAAAATGGTATTGGCATGTTGATACTGCGACGGTGATGTTGATACTGCGATGTCTAGTGCGGTTATGATTTGAATCCTTGAGCGGCAGCCTTTTTATAGGATACGACACGTGATCGTCGGCGATACGCTGCCGCGCGCTATGCATAAGTTAGACTATCGTTGGGCATAAGTTGTGAACGCCGGCAACACGCTAAGCATTCGTTGGTATAAGTTATCTATAAGTTATTGAAACGTTTTATATAAGTTACTAATACGTTATGTATAGGTCCAACTCGTTATGAATACGCTATACATGTATACGCCCAAAATAAATAAAAACATTGATAGTTCAGCAAATGCCAGCGTTTTAGAGAAATTTTGATACGTCGGCATACGCTGGCTAAATCGTCAAAGTGGGACAGGGCCATAAAACAGAATGGAGCATTAGTTAGCTATGATATAGCCCGTAGCTTACATTACCTTTAATAAAAGTAGATGTTAATATAGTGTCTGCAATGATGTGTGGTAGCATACATGTCATGTGGCTACTGTAAATAATTTTAAAGGCTGCATGATATTTCTGGCTAGGTTGTGTTAAGTGAGACACAGCCCTAGTTGAATTCCCACTGGTAAAACTTGTCTAGCTGTGAGTACCAGAGATGTGACCTACATGTACGTAGTACAGGTAATGGCGTGTGTAAATGATTGTGAAAATGTCCTGTATGTGCCACACCCAATATGCGCAGGTATTCTGTTGAAAATTCCATCAATTTTTAGCTTAGCCATATAATGTAGGTATTTTTAGATAGCCAGACACACTTTCTTGTGTCACTGGCTGAATGAGAGCAATAGTCCACCCCCTGATACAGATCACCAGATAATGTTCAAATGAATTTTTCATGTTAAAATGCACTGCTTATATATAGAGTTTCCTATTCATTAGTAGGAGTACTGTGCTTTTGCAATTGGGAATAAAGGAAAAGTCTGCTAAAGATTCTGTAGGCTGTGTGTCAGCTGCAATGAAAAGCATGCCTACCCTGCTTTGTATACGATGTGATAGGCTGCACTGGTGAACATTAAAACCCTTTTAAACGTAGATAACCTATGAAAATGTTTCTCCTACGTTCATACTGACACAACTTTTTAGATTGACTCTAGCATGTTGGGTATTTGATTATTGAACCGAAGTTGCAGTGTAATAACAGTTGTGATACATCCTCTTGGTTGATGCTGAGCTCTCAAGATAACAGTAGTGATGTACGTCATCGCGTATGAACATTTATTCTAGCTGTCAGTAACCTCCGGATATTTTTAGTAGGAATTTTTTTTTTAGCTTGTTAGCTTTAATTTGTAGCGAAAACTGCAGCAGTGTTTCCATTCTTTGCCATACGCTTTAAAAAAAATTAGTCTGTGATGAGTCAACTTGTCACTTGATGTATGTATTATACAATGTTGAGCAACCCATGCAGAGTGAATGTATGGTCAGTATTCAGTAATACTGCTATACATCCATTCATGGGAATTTGCAGATTGCATTTATGTGATATTATTTTAAATTGAATTGGCAGAGAGCTGTGGTAGTTCGCACATCAAAGTTAAATACTAGAATTTTTGCATTGGTCGTGCTAGTTTTCGACTGGTTTGTAATTAACTAAGATAATGTCTGCTGACTAGCACGACTTCTAGTGGTTGACTGCTGTTGCTGTTGGGCTGTTAGGCATGACTACGCGAGACAGGTGTCAGTCTAACCTGATTGCTCAGTGGCTTGTTTGTTTGTCAGCCCAAACAAGTAACACTTCAGGAAACTGTGTCACAGTGTTTGTGGGTTAGGCTGCACACTCTGTCTGGTTGACCTGGTGGTGGGGGTCACTATACGCATTTTATGCAAGGGTAGGTTGGCGCAAAGGGAGGATATATATATATATATATATAATATAATTATATGCATACACATACATGTAAAGCTAGGGATAACAAGGAAAGGGAAAATATGAAATAGGAGAGTGAGTTTAAGTAGTAACAACAAATTAGGACAACAGAGGAAGTGGTAGTGAAATGATGGTATCACTGAGTAACATTGCGTGTCTAATACCATGATGTAATACCATGATTATACCATCATGATATTCTAGGTAGAGTTTCCATAGATAATAATGACGTACGTTTTATATCATTAAGCAAACGTGTCAGCTCTACTATGTCTAATAGAGCCAATTAACGAGTGCTCTTCGATCGTAAAGTGGGGACAGTGGTTGGCTGGCTGGGGGGCTGATTGACTGTGGGATTGCTGTGGATTCTGTACAGGCACTGCAGTGAAGGAAATAATTCTTCTTGCGTCCACAATCATTAAAGCTCGGCGCACACGTGAGTAATTTTACTCAGTAAAATGATGCATGCGTCAAAATACTCACGTGTGCGCCGGATTTTACTTGAGTTTTCTGACGCATGCATCAAGAAACTCAATATCAAACATGTTTGATAATTTTTGACTTGCACGTCAAAATACTCAACGGTTGCGCGCTACCTGCGTAAATTTACTCAACACTGGTACTCACAGTGCATGCGTTTAAAGGGATCCTTTAATCTAGGTTCTAGGCTTATTTTCAGTTAATTTAGGTTAAAATTATGCTACATAACAAGTTTCATATGGTTCAATCAACATTAGAAATTTTTTTTTAAATGTTTTAAAACTAACGACTACAGTTTGATTACAACGACGGTGGCGCCACTCAAAGCACACGATCTGAAAAGTTATGCAAAACGACTTTTCAGCCAAAGGCTACAGATCAAGGGTGTTTCTTATTTATTAATTTAAAAGCAAAAGGATTGTAATATCTTATAAACGACATATAGTTTCAGTTATATCATGGATAAATTTGTCCTAAAATGAACATCGTTTGGTTAAATAGCATTTAGTTATAAATATAATTTGATCTTTGTGATTAGCCCTCGGTCTGTAACATGCAAAATATATTGGGAAATGAGCAACTTTTTCAGGGTGGCAGCACGGTCGCAGGTGTCATGGCGCCGTTCCAATTTCGTAGCGTTGATCAGTGATGTATAACTAATTATAACAATTAAATTAGGTATCTGGTAATAAGTACGTGTGGGTATAGACGATTTGCTATACAGTAAGTACAGTTGTATGCAGTAAAATCCTAGAGTCTAGTATCCCTTTAAATCATTTTAAAGATGGCTGCGCTCAGTATAGTCTCGGATGTTTTATGGAAGATAAATTGGTGGATTTTTGGCCTGATTATGAATGCTTATACGTCGTTAGTAGCCCAGATTTTAAAGATAGGAAGAAAAGGGAACCACAGTAAAAGAAACAATGAAATCTCTTCATCTTCAGAGGCAGACGAACTATCGGTATCCGCCATTTTGTACAGTCACGTGGTCTACAAATCACTACTTATGCCTTGAGTAATTTTACTCGCGTGTGCGGCGGACGCTGAAAATATTTCACGTGAGTATTTTGACGCATGCGTCA
>NW_014577074.1:1284538-1287038 GCF_000485595.1 Priapulus caudatus
GCAGTATTGATGGGTGGGATTGGGAATGCCGAAGCTCTGTTAGGCTGTTGATACTGTTCTAGAAATATGGGTAAATGGGCAAGAGAAACGACTACCCATAATGCTACGAACACACACACACCCCTAATGGAAATGATGTCACATTTATCCCTGTCGAAGTGTCACTAACTGACCTATATATATATATATATATATATATATATATATATATATATATATATATATATATATATATATTTGGCTATTATCACGTTATGTTACATGAGTGCTATTACACACTTGTGCCCATAGCAACGGAAGCAGACATTTTCGGCCACCGCGGCGGAGGTTGGCCGCTGGATTTCGTAGCAGAGGCTTGTTTACACTACAGACGCTCTGATGCGGGAAGAAGTACGCTGCTGTGTCACGAGTCCTACGTGTGATGTCTTGCCTCGGGGACACTTGCAGGCAACAGACGCCACCACTGTTAGATTGCAATTATGTGTACTGGGATACTCTCAGTCTGTGTACTGTTTCGTCTTTGAGCAGAATTTTTTACCGGCTCTTGGCCACATCTAAAGTTCAACGCTCATCATGTAGGGACGTAATAGTTAACAGCGTTCTCCATGAGATGTTACTACACAAAGTGGCGAATACAATTGGCAAATGATTTGACTGCTCACAAAATTATGATTGAATAATGAAATCGTCAAATTGCAGTACCGTGTAAGTGTACTAACAAATTCCGTAACTTAGTCCTTTAGTGCAAGTAACGTGCAACGGTGCAACAACCTAGTTTTGTGTAGACTAAACTACTTTATTTAATTTTTACTTAATTACTTTAGTAAAAAATGTTTTCGTACACCTTTTTTTCCTATACCCATTACCTGTTTATGCCTTACTGCATTTGTAGAATGTAGTTGTCTGCCCATCATAGTCCTTACTTTTGCAAAGGGACATCAATCTCTTCCTCGCAGTTGTCAACTTTGTTGAATTCTTGGATGCATACGATAGATATATATGGTAAAAGGTTCAGTGTGTATATATCCATAATCCAATGCAGAGAGCTAAAAGCCATAGCGTTGCATGGCTTTTTCTTACTCGCTCGGCTGATGCAGTATCATAGGTAAAACATGGAGTATTGATTTGAATACAAACAACATTGATAACAAGTGAAACGTTTTGCGCATATGGGACAAATTTAAGCGCATGTCAGTTGTTTAGCTATTGGGCACGAACATGAAAGCAAATTGCATTTAGTTAGTAGTGAGGGTTCTCCAAGCTTTTAAATTATAGCATGGGGGTGGTATACTCAGTGCTAGGGGGGTCCGGGGGATTTTTGAATTGTAGAAGCTCTGAGATGCAATTTGGGACACTCTGTGTGTAAATTTGAAGCACTGCATGTGGGGTGAAAATGTTTGTTTTTCATCCATGGGCAAAGCCATCGGAAAATTCAAAATAATTAATGGAATAAAAATACCAAAATGTAGGGGTGAACTTGCTGGTTTGCTGGTTCCAAATCGAGTTCACCTCTCATAAATAAATAAAAAAATTTTTGTCACCATTGACAATGGCAGGAGTGGTCGGTAAGTGTACCAGTCTACTCTACCTCGTGTTAGACTGGGTTACCTGGCCCGTAATAATGCCGTTGGAAATTAATTCACGATTTAATTCACGATTAAGATTTCTTGATGAGCTAGAAAACACTCGGATTTGAAGTATGAAAATGAATATTATTGTGCCAGCTAGCCTACACCAGTTGGTTGGGATTGATTGTCAGTTCAGATGCAAAATATTTAAAGCAAAAGGTTATACACCATAGATTAATTTTGGTATAGGGGATATATGTATAGGGTTAGGGTAACCCTGCTAACCCAACCGACCAAGTTGCCAACTGACTTTTTAAAATACTTATATAGTATTCTTCTTGCATGGCTTAAATGTAATTAACTTACTTTTTCACAACATTTAAAGTAATGCTAAAAACGCAACCATGAGCGAATACGCGTTTGGCTATAAGGTAATGTACTTATTAACTACATAAGGTGCCAGTTACTGCAATCAGACAATGCTTCTGGTTTAGCCTTACCGATGTCTAACTATGTACATAGCTTTAAAAACCATGGCTCTCCTAGCAATGGTTTGTGTACAGAATGTTGGGCTGTGTTATAGACAAAGACTATTGTATTGTCTTGCACTTGCAGTGATTTGGTCGAGTCGGTGTCCCCTTATCATGTATAGAGAATAAGAAGCTATGAAAGGTAACAGTTTATCCCTAACCAAGGGCATAAATAGGGGAGCCGGCCAGCGGCCATGCATTGAGGATTGCTGCTATACTGTAAATATGCTGCTGTTCGCGCAATCTTAATATAAATCAGCTGTAACTTCTCAATCAGTGATGCTTCATCTTCAATCATATTGTTTCTTAGGATATATAGATATTCTATAGATATGCTGCTGTCAGTGTGTGTTAATTAGATGGAGTCTGTTTCTTTGCTTGGTAGAATTCCGGAGGGTGTAT
>NW_014577074.1:1292038-1317078 GCF_000485595.1 Priapulus caudatus
AACCAGGTCACTGCCGGTTTTATTTGACCTTGACATTGACCTTGATCATACTTCTCCTCCGCTTTATAACTCGGCCCCTAATTGACCTAGCGCTACTAAACTTGGTATACTTACACATCTTGTGGAGAAGGTGTGTCGTCACTACGACCTTTATTTGACCTTTACCTTGACCATGATCATATATCCTTTCCGCTCTAACTCGGCCCCTAATTGACCTAGCGCTACCAAACTTGGTATAATTACACATCTTGGGGAGAATGTGTGTCGACACATCTTAAGGAGAATGCGTGTCGCGTACCAAAACCAGGTCACTGCGGCTTTTATTTGACCTTGACCTTGATCATATTTCCCTTCCGCTCTATAACTCGGCCCCTAATTGACCTAGCGCTACCAAACTTGCTATACTTACACATCTTAGGGAGAATGTGTGTCGCGTACCAAAACCAGGTCACTGCGGCTTTTATTTGACATTGACCTTGATCATATTTCCCTTCCGCTCTATAACTCGGCCCCTAATTGACCTAGCGCGACCAAACTTGGTATACTTACACTTACACATCTTGGGGAGAAGGTGTGTCGCGTACCGAAACCAAGTCACTGCAACCTTTATTTTACATTGACCTTGACCTTCATCATATTTCCCTTCCACTCTATAACTCGGCCCCTAATTGACCTAGCACGACCAAACTTCGTATACTTACACATCTTGGGGAGAACACGGGGGATACATGTAGTTGGCGACAACTGCCTTTTCTAGTTTTTCATACGGTCATCTAGGGAATCATCACTCTGTGTGAGGTCCAACCTGAACAGATGATTTTTTTATAGATCATCAGTGCTTTGAGTCAGTCCTTTGATACCAACACATAGAACACAAGTTGTCTCTACAATTCAGATAAAATGTGGGTGCATTTTGTCCCTAGAGCCAGTGTTAACCACTATATGCAGTGTATTAGGCGGTTCAATGATGCTATACAGGAAAGTGACAATCATGTCATTATAAAGTAAACGGTAAAACCTTTTACTGTTTTACATGTTTTACTGTTTTACATTTAATCTTTTAAGTTTTACATGATGATCAAAAGCATGGAAATTCTCCATGGAGGCATACAATCTTTCGATATAACAGGAGGTTATGAAGAATGAGAGTAACTGTAGGAAAGAGAAAACCTTAAATGAGCTGGCAAAATTTGCATTTACTGGTAATTTTATTCACCGAGTAGCAAAGGGTTGATGCAACTTATGACAGAAGATTTTATTTTAGGTAGAAGAGAAGACAAAGGTGCATGGGTAGAAAAGAACGTGGGCAGTGGTGGCAAAGAATAGGCAGGAGTGAAGAACTGGGGTGAAGTGAAAATAATGGCTGAAGAAGAAATAGTGGCAAATATCGGTACCATGCAACCTTCATAACGAAGACAACAGCTGATAATGATGATTTTGATGAAAAGCTATTAGTCTCATGCTTTTTGTTTCTTCTATACAAAACACCTCAAGATATTCCTTTTCAATCCAATCAAATTTATTTCCTCCTCAATATTGCGAGACTGCAATTGCTTACGGACAGAGTCATTCTATGCATGCTAGTTCATTCCCTCCCGCTTTGCTTTATTCTTTTTTCAGCAATTTCTGTGTTCTGGTGTGCAGCTATTTTGTTGTCACGTGATGAGCAAGCACGTGATCATGATGATTAGCTTCAGAATTACGGCTGGCTTCGTTTTCGGCAGTAATTATGGCAAAAAAACAATAGTCTTTGATATCTAACATTTCTGATTTAAATTATGGTCATCAGACAATGACTATTGTCACTGTCAAAGAAAGACGAAAATCGTATATATATATATATATATATATAGATGTGCGTTGGGCCTAGCTAACATTTCCCTTGAAAATCAAGTTCTGCCACACTAATAACATATAATGGTACGTCTGTGGTAACTTTAATTAGTGCTTGCAAATAATGGTTTTACACCCTTGCAAAAAAATGAAATCTATTCTAAATTTTCCTGTTGATTTCCGTAGTCATATTACCGTACATGCTACCCAGTTTGTTTTTGTTAAGGTAATCCAAATGCTCAAGATGCACATATCCCTTATTTTTGTCTATGACAAAAAGTCAGATTATGTGAGCTTTTCATTTCACGTCTCACATGGAGCAGTATAAGCATATAGGAATATGTTTTCTGTTGATAATGCTTGGTTTTTATGTCAAAACCAACAAACACAGTAATATATACGTCTCTAGTTTGTTGTTACGTATAAACCTGGTTTTTTGAAACAACTTATGGAAGCCTGCTTTAATGTTTACTGTTTAGTATATATATTAATGGAATCTTGACTTTGTGTGGTGGTTTAACTTTTATACACGCAATGCATTCTTCTAAGCTACCTTTTTTCGTGTCTACATATACGTAATCGTGCCACTATTGCTGAAATGTATGAAACGCTGATGAAAATCGATTTGACAATCTATAACCTT
This sequence comes from Priapulus caudatus, assembly GCF_000485595.1. NCBI lineage: Eukaryota > Metazoa > Priapulida > Priapulimorpha > Priapulimorphida > Priapulidae > Priapulus > Priapulus caudatus. The sequence continues at coordinate 1,294,515 of NW_014577074.1, forward strand.
ACCCTGACTTAAAGGTGAATTTACCCTGACTGATAAAAATGAGCAAACCCCGTGACAAGCATCCCGTGTATATGACACGTTCAGTTATATTGAGTCTATCATGTTGTGTTGCTATTGTTTAGTAGCAAATTGAATATAAGTTTTCGTTCAAGACCTTATAGTTAGCGTCAAGAACGTTTAGCTCTGCCTGTGGCATTTACATCTACGTAATGTGTTCATACGAGGAGCTGTAGAAGGGTGTTTGTTTTAAACATATTTTTGTTGGTATATTGTTGAAGTACAAAGATGTTGGTAAATTGTAATAAATAATAATTGTTAAAGGTAAAGGTGTGATAAGCCAATTAATCACAAAATGGTTTGAATATAAGTGTGTATAGAAATTTTACACTCCAATGAAGTAAACTAATATGAAGCAGGAAATAGGAATACACTTTTATCTTTACACTGCACAGATGCCCGGAATGCTTATAAACGAAATAGCTACGTTCGATTGATGCGTATGCGATTGATGCGATATTAATCACATGCACTTGCTTCTGCACAAATTGAAGATTTTGACCCATCAGCAGGTTGCACTAAATGAAGCTTGCGGTTTATCGTAGCTTAGTTTTCTGTGTAGAGTGATGTCGCCAGGAATGATTCGTGTGGTGGGGGTCATAATTTCGGATTACGTGGGTGGAGGTATATTCATTAGTCTGTAGGCTATACCTTGCTGGGAATGACAGCCGCCGTGAGTGAACCGTGAACCTCCTGATTTAGCAGGTTGTGGGTGGAATGTGTGCTGCCTGATTTAGCAGGTTGTGGGTGGAATGTGTGCTGCCTGATTTGGTACATGTGAAGCTTATTGCAGTTCCAGACATTGTTCGCTGTGACGTTGAATACTAACCTAACTGCTGCTGTTCTAGTGCATGATATTTTGACGTTGAGCCTTCAGTTCTGCGATATAAAGGTGTGTAATACTAGAGCAAGCATCAATGGGACAAAAGGCTAGCTTGCGCATATTTATTTTGATTTATTCATTTATACAATTGCTGTCATGTTGCCGCTAATAAAAATTTCTAATGCAATTCTAAACTATCACCTATATAGATCATACTAAGGTATCCTCTATTCGTTATGTACAGTACGTGTACATTACAAAGGAACTGTAATGCTGAAAAATGTGATTATTTTATTAATATAAGATTAGTGAAGAACGAGAATTGAAGGTCAGAAAATTACAAACGACGAAATTTCACGGTGTAAGAGAATAGCAGTTTTAGAATTGCAAACGTACGTGTTACGTTAATTCAGGTTTATTGTGTGTTTTCGAATGGCAAAAACCTGTAGAATATCCCGCGCGTATCCTGTTAGTTCTCCTGTTAGTTCTCCTGTTAGGGTGCAGTGAGCAGGGTAAATGTAGTGTAAAGCGTATTGACACATCATGACAGGTCTGTATTTTGCTAATGCATGGATCAGGTCAGTACATGTTGGCTTTCACGTGCGACGTATCGTGTTTTTCTTTTACAAAGAAACGCAATTTTCGCGAGACACATTTCTTAAATTTGTAGTTGACGGTAGTGCCCACTGCGTGTCACCATGTTTTAGTGGTTACACATTGAATATACTTTCGCATTATTGTGCTATAGAAAGGTGGTCAAGTGGAGTGCTATACTCCGTTTCAATCGAACCATATCTGGAGAAAAATCGTCAACATGCGTGCGGAGTTCCTCAATGGCAGTAAAATATCAAGAGGAGGGGGGGGGTAAATAAGGTGCGTTCTCTGAATTTACAATTCATGGTCTATTTTTATTACCTAATTTTAAAAAAACATGAAATATGCTTTATACTAATACCCCACTCAAGAGTAGCTATCAAAGAGTCTATAATTTTACATCAATGAATAAAGCCAAAATTTCATTTTTACGTGTGTTACAAGGTGCAGACCGTGTCTATATTTGGGATATAGGGGCATGCTGAATAAGGATATCCACAGTTAGACAAAAGTTCATGTTTGCATCGCCGTCTCACTTAGTATTGACAGCTCTTTTTGTGTGAAACTCCAGCGTTTAAGGTGCCTAAAGCTATCAGTATCTGAAACAAACTCTTCTCTATATAGTGTCATAAATAGTGTAACATAGGCCGGACTAGAAGAACTACTAGAAGTAGAAGTAGTGGTAGTGGTGGTGGTATGGTGGTGGTGGCAGCAGTAGCAGCAGCAGCAGCAGCAGCCGCAGCCGTTGTGCCAACAGGACCACCACCACCGCCAGCAGCAGCAGCAGCAGCAACAGCAGCAGCAGCAGCAGCAGCAGGCGCAGTAGCAGCAGCATGCGCAGTGCCAGCAGTAACAGAGGCAATGATCAGCTTCGAATGTCATGCTGAGGCACGTATTCTGGATAATCAACACGTAAACCGGCTCCAATATTAGTCGGGGTTTGTGTGGTCTTGTCCAGTCGATGTACGCCATCGGCAAGCACTGACCGCGCTTAATGAGATATGGTTGTCACGAAGGTGAGATTAATGTCGTGGGAAGCATTCCACGAGGAACCTTCAGTGTAATCCGAGCGGTAACCCGGCTGTGGATGACTATAGTTGCAGTACGGTGATGCAGAGTGAACTAATAGTATCCGATTATTACTGAGGAAATTTAGTGTTCGATTATCATTGAGTGAACTATAAGTGTTTAATTGTTACTGAGTGAACTTGGTGTTCGATTATTATTGAGTTTAAACTTAGTGTTCGGGTACTATTACGAAGTAAACGTCTTGTTCGATTATTATCAAGTCGACGTAGTGGTACATCTTGGTGCCACACTCCGCTCATGCGTGCTTTCCACATCTATATGTGCCCATTAAGAATTTACGTTTTTTATTTGTCTTCTTTACTTTGCTTGAGTTACACGTTCATTAGATAAAGGAGAGAGAGCGCAGCCTCCAGCGCGGGGAAGGAAGGGAGCACGTACAAACAGGGAAGCAACGGGGGCTCACATAATTAACGTGAAAATGTTTCGTCAGCCCTGACTGACCGGCAATTGCAGACAGGCGTTGGCAGACGAATACGTGAATGTGCGATTTTGAAAGTATATTAACTATAGCGCTCGGTCAAATAAATTAATCAAAAATGATCGCTGATGCATGAAATATTAAACCTAATTTCTGGAGTGCATTGTGAACTACTCGTGCAATATATGTGTGCCGACGTCGGCCTGGACACTGAGCACCAGTTTCGTAGCCGCAGGGTGAATATGCGACGTAAAGCAGCGACTGGGCGCTTGTGAAGAACCGCCGTGCAATGCAACTAACTATACTGTTGAAGCATTGATGGGATGTTGAGTGTCTATAATACTGTCTATGATTGTTGCGTATTTTCCGGAGGGTGGCGCGCTATACACATCCAGCCACATATCTCTCGCGCATCTCCACCTGTCTGCTGTGTTTACTACGACGAAGACCTAGTTTCGTGACTTACATTTAATTAGCCGATTTTAGGTGGATTATGACATGCACAGATCAAATAAATCTGGGTCACGGGTGCCGATTAAAATGTGCCGTTGTGCGTTTTGCATATATAGCCCCGCGGCCTCCTTATATAAAAGCGATACTTCTAGCACAGGGGTGGTACAGATGTAGACGAGCTGTTGAGATCTACATTGTTCCTTTCTATGCACGCGTACACGCCACATGGGCCGGGGAATGGTGGCGTGTCTCTCTATCAATGTGGCCCTGACCTAGGTAAATTGCGCAACGTTAAAAAGACACCGCACTTTCTTCACCTGTTTCGTATTTCTTTCGCAAATAACTTGTTTACTTGCAATTGTTCGAATGTCTTTGATATGTCCTTGTACTGTTAGTATCGACCACATCTGTATTTAAGTAAACGGCGCTTCTTTTATTGGTGATGTGAGAAGCCCATCCCAGCACGCATATATATCGTATATGCGATACTGTTGGTATATGTGTGATTGTATAGATCCATGTATGTATAGGCAGGGTAGAATGGTCGTGTCTTTGTCAACTTATTTCAGTTTTTAATTATTTCGTGAGGCTCAACTACTACGGCATGCAGTCGTGAGTATACGAGTCGTTTGGATATTTTTTTGGTAGGTATTTGTGGCGTAAATTATACCTAGTATAACTGTAAATATGATTAAAAGCTAAAATATTAGCATTCTCTATAACGTCTTCAGTCATTGTACTCGTTGATGTGTGCCAGCTAGGGGAAAGGTGTAGACGTGTCTGACATTCGTGATTGAAGCAATAGTACCGTGAACCTTTATTCCAAATTCAGTTGAAGAATACTAGTGTCGCTCGCCATCCGAGTTTGTTAGCTGTCTGGGCGCAAATGTGCCAGAACCACTTACACATGTCCGTTTAAAAAATGTGAAGTATAGCGATAGAGTCGGCCACTTTTTTCCCCTGGTTTGTGTGATGCTATGTTTTGTTGCGAAAGGTGACGGCTTTCATTTTGTGAGGTCATTGTTCAAGTTATAATACGATCTAAGTTTAACGCAATTATGTTATCAAAGAGTTCTTCTGGTCACTGCCAGACAATAAGTGTCTGTTTAAACTTGCCCTCTGAGCACGCGATTTAATGGCACAATCTTTGCCATTCAACTGCTAATCTGGGCTGCGCTCCTGTGCCCAAATAAAGTTGGCGCTCTTTCTCTGCGATGCTTACTTCTTATCTGTTATTTGCAGCCTGTTCTATTGTGCTGCTTTCGTTGTGAATATAGGCGGGGTAATATAATCTTAGATTGTTCAGGCCAATAATAATTGATTGGGTGATCCCATAATAATTACTTCTCGTCAATTCCGGGCAGGCAGACTGTGTAGGCGCTGCTCTTCAGCTTAATGTCGTGTATATTCATGAGCAGCTGCCCCTCCAAATGGTAATAACCTCGGATGAACTTCAAATGGCATTGAAATGGCGAGAAAAAGCAAAACAAATTTGAAATCGTTTTTAAATGTATCCACTCACACGTAACTAGGTATATTGCGGTCACACAGTTCATCCGGCTATTCATGACACCTTCATAACCTGAATATCACACTGACTAATATGTGTTTGGCCGTTTGAAAGGTCTAGTAGTAGACTTTTCTCAACTACAAAGAAAAAAATACATTTCCGGTTTTTCGGTCAGATAACCTTGTCAGTTTAGTATCACGCAATTTATCTGATTTATGGCTAAGCTCCCGTACTATTATAATGCTTGTAACGCCTTTCAGATTACAGTAATATCAGTATCTGAGTGTGTGAATTTTTTAGTGTGTGCATCAGAGCGTTAGCATGAGTTTCATGAGCTTGATGATGGTTTTGATATAATTTTATGGTTACCATTTTGTTATAAATTATATATATCGTTTAAAATTAGAAAGCGATTGCGTTCATGCGGGGCCAGACCGGCCGTTATGTGGAAAACGCCCAGCAACCAACAAACCTGATTTCCCTTCTGATACTCATTTCACGTGTCCTTGCGAGACGCGCAATTTGCATCACATTATCGTTGAAATTCGGCTGCCATGTAACAGTGTTAGAAACGGGAACGGATTTCATGCACGTCAATGAACACCCTAAATCGTTAAAGCGTAATTTATTGGTTAGCGTATGAGGTTATTGTTGTTGTTATAATATAATCATGATAGAGGCCGGCAGCCCTCTGCCGGTATAACGATGTTTTAATGAGGGTTAATAAATCCCGTGTGAGGGTTTTTGTATTCTTGATATATGTCCGCTGTTAGTGCTGCTAGACTGAGCGCGTGTTGCTGTCTCAGCATCTCACTGCGTGCATAATTACTCCACGTGCGATAGTCATTTATTTTAGTTAATTACAAAACAGTGCAAGATTAAATTAGCATTAAAAATATCAAATTTTTTTGCAATTATAAATAGATTATCTGGTGTAATTATGTGCGTTACCGGCAATGAGTTTGCGAATTACAAAAGCGGGCAGGTGTGTGTTAAAGAAATAATAGGTCCATTGATTATGCAATGTTGACGAATGCTAGAGTAACTGGTACTATATTATACGCGTTTGGCTATAAGGTAATGTACTTATTAACTACACAAGGTGCCAGTTACTCTAGCATTCGTCAACATTGCATAATCAATGGACCTATTATTCCTTTAACACACACCTGCCCGCTTTTGTAATTCGCAAACTCATTGCCGGTAACGCACATAATTACACCAGATAATATATTTATAATTGCAAAAAAATGAAGGATTTTGGATGGTTTTTGCTTTCCATTATTGGTACGTACATAAACTTATCCACGTTTCAAGCTTAGACTAAACTGTTGGCGTCTACGGTGGTTGGTCTTGAGGCTCTGATCGTGTGACGCATAGATCTTGTAATTACCTGATGCCACCCATGTGCGAGCGCGAGATGTTGAGAGCTGATGCCAGTGGCGTAGAATATCAATTAGACAAACAGCCGTCGCCTTTATCCGCAATGTTCGTCATTCACAATAATATGACTCCTCTGATAAGAAAACATTTTCCCCGGACTCGGAGTGCGGCAACCCAGGAGTATATATGTAATTGGCTGCTCGCGTTAGGAAAAATCGTCGAAATCCCCCATAAGTACATTTATGCCGATAGTTTCTTGTAACGTGATCAGCGTCGCGAGGAAAAGGGTAATTAACGTTGCTGCTGCTGCTGCTGCTACTGCTGCTGCTGCTACTATACTGCTGCTGCTGCTGCTGCTGCTACTACTGCTGCTGCTGCTGCTACTACTCTGCTGCTGCTGCTACTACTGCTGCTGCTGCTGCTACTGCTACTGCTGCTGCTGCTGCTGCTGCTGCTGCTGCTGCTGCTACTACTGTCTGCTGCCCACCCTTGATCCTTACTTACGCTGCTGCTGCTGCTGACAACGTGCCGCACCGAACCTCTGCCTAACGATCTCCTCGTAGTGACCTGCAGTGAGAGCATGCATGCTCGATGCACAGGCACTTATATTACTCTATATAATTTTGTTGTTTGTGAACAGCGGCGTGCGTGGGTGCGTGCGGTGTACTTGTGTGATGCAGAGGAGCGGTCGAACGGCATTTACACGAATAATTATCAATAACAATAGGCGAAAGAGCGCGCAGAGAAACATTAAAACTTTGGTAGTAAAATAAAGTAAATACATGATTTCGTGTTTATTTACCATCATTTTTAGCAGGAGTGAATAATAATGAATAATTAAGGAATGAATAATCTATCATTAGTATCATTATCTATTCAATCAGTATAGTATTGAAACGTTCGCGTTGCAAGTGCCCGTGGCTCGATGCGCCGCCTCGTTGCTGGAGCGCGGTGATTTATCTGCGATCCCGTCTCTCCGGCCACGCCAATTAAGCCCCGAGTAGCACGACCTGTATTGTGTGCTGTGTGGCGAGGGGCGGCTGCGATTTTACGCGGGGGGGGGGCGGGGGCAACTCGGCCATGTCCATCGGGCGCGCTCCTCGGCTGCTCTTATAGATGTGAAATGTGTGTCACGCACGCATTCATGGCTGAAATCACGACGTCCGGCCGGCTGGCTGTGTGCGCGCACGCATGCGTCATCATCATCTGCATTGACCCCCTCACCATGCAGACAAGATCGTGCGGATTTAGCTGCGCGCGATCAAACCTGCATGATTAATGCCAGTGTTGCATACATGCTATAATTGTCGTGCGGCAGCGCCGAACTGGGGCACGCGTGGTGTCAACAGTTACAGTGGTTGTGTGTGTGTGTATGTGTGTGTGTGTGCGTGCGTGCGTGTGCGTGTGCGTGCGTGCGTGCGTGTGTGTCTGTGTGTGTGCGCACTGCGCGCTCGTGTGTGCGTGCGCCTGCGCGTGCGCGTGTGCGTGTGCGTGTGCGTGTGTACGCGTGTATGCGCGCGCGCGCGTGTGTGGGCGGGTGTGTAAATGTATATGTGTGCGCGCACGCGCGTGTGTGCGTGCACGTGCATGTGTTTGTGTTCTGTTCGTGTGCGTGTGCGCGTGCGCGCGTGTATAAAGACCAGAGTTTAGAGGCTAAAGGGTGACAAAAGCGTGAGCTCTTTATTCGCGTTGTGCAACAAGCAGTTGTTTCCTGCAGTCCCCCGGTTATTAGCGTGTAAGGGGTCTTCTCTATCCGCTGCGGCGTGTTTTATTGTATAACAGCAGCGGGCGCTTGTATCATACCGGTACCGTAGGTGGGCGTTGTTGTTATCAGCTGACGGCTAATGGTCGCAGCGCAGCGGGCGTGCCCACCCAGCCGCAGCGCAGTGTTGCGTCACGGAGTATTGTTTGCATGTCTAAATAGATCCACGGTGTGTCTGAGGTTCACTGCCCTACTTTCGAGTTAAACTTTTCATCTGCGAGGCCTGCCCGTGTGCCCTGACCTGAAGCTTGATAGTGGCGGCGGTTGTGACAGCCGCTTGCACACACACAACAACACACACACATACACACACATACACACTACCGATGTGCTAGTCACTCTGTAGTGTTCTGGTGTGGTGCTCTCTCTGTGTCTATCTCTCTTCCAGTTTCTTACACGTGTCCGCGTGTGCGCATGTTTACTATAGTGTGTGTTTGCATCCTTACTTTCCTGGTGAATGGCAGAGTGTGCATGCGGACTAATATGTAATACCGCTCGGTGACCAAAGCAGCGTTAACGAAAATGTCTTCTACTTGTCGTCGTCATCAACAACTAACCCACGGAGTTTTAGCATAGTCGATTCGTGTGCTCACGGTGCGGTGTGTTTCCATCGTTCATCATGACCATATGGGAGTGGTTGGATTACAATGAGAGTATCGGAACCGAGTGCTTCAGGAACGGTCACAGCAGTGGCGGCAGCAATAGTCACGGCAGCGGTGCGTATATATATGCTACGGTGTGGTCAGCGTTGTCGGGGGTTGTCGCCGTGTAGGACGGTGCAGACGCGTTGGTGAAAGACGCTGACGGAAGATGGCGCGTGGGAGGTTTAGCGCTCGTAGTTTGAACAGGTCGATGTTACTGCGGTGTTTTATTACTGACTGCTGCCTGCTCGGTGAACATTCACCGTATCGTATCTAAGTAATATTCTTTCCGTCTAGGATAGATGAGAAAGAAGATCTGAGGTAATGTGTACACAGCGGCAATCTATGCAGATGACTAGTTCAGGTGAAGGCGGCGCGTACGACGTAATAACTTTGATGTTCCGGGCGAGGGTCTAAGAGCGTCCGTTCGTGTTATTCTAGAATAAATATTAGGATTGTAATGTGGGAAGGTTGATTATATATCGGAGCGTGATGTAACCGCGCGCACTGTGAAAAGAACGTTTTTTGTCATTTTTAAAAGGGTGGATGATTTCATTCGTCATCGACGAAATTTCCGCGAATCGGCTGTCATGCGTTGAAGCGGTTTACAGTTACGTCCCGCACAAAGGGGATGCTAAGCAAAAGCTCAGATTAAATTCGCAAAGTTTCATATATAAATGTCTGGCTACTGCCCGATCTCGCATCGTATCATATATATTTCACAATCGCTAGATGTGAAGCCTACCTATGAATAAATGACTTCCTGCGTTTGCCCCTGCGGCGTTGTGCTCATCGCTATTTGCATGTGAGGCCTCCATCTGCCATCCATAATGTATGAATAGTCAGCAAATATTATGCAAGAATAGACTAGGATGTGCAATATTGATAGCCTGAGCTATCATAGCACTAAACATACAGTGGCCGCGGCTAACGTTCTAACCGATGCGTATTACTACGAGTAGTGGTTTATCAAGCCTCGGGGCAGGCTTCCTCCTGCGTGTACAAGTGTGTTAATTGTCTGCACTAAGGAACTGGAGTGGGGGGGGGGTGACAGGCAGCTAGACATTATGATTGTATTGGATATTTCAGTGCAGTCCAAGTCAGTTGGTTAATGCCACTGATCTCTATATAGTAACTCGATAGCGCTAGTCCTACACACCGTGACACGGTCGGTAAGAAAGTGACGCCACCGCACCACTGCCGCCATCTTGCCACCACCCCTAAAAGTTGATATCTGCCGGTGTGCGCCCCACAACATTTCAATTGGATAATGGCGAAATATACAGCTTATTTTATTATTTTTATTCGCATGAAAACAAACTTTGGTAAACACACGATAGATTTGATATATTTTTACAGATAGATAAATATATACAACGAAAGAGACAAAAGATATGATAGTCTATACATAAAGGATTTGGATGTGACGTCACGAGTCACCTGAAAATTCGACTCAGTCTATTGGCCTGACGGTAGGTCGAGGAGTGGTGTCATGGCGTCTGGTGACTTATTGGCCACCAAGAGCTATCCATGCAGTTAGTCAGGAGTTCAGTGGTTAATGCACGGCCAGGTATATGCTACAGCACGGGATGTATTATATATTATTATACAGCCCAGTAAATCTTGATCGTAAATTTATTTGTCATTTCTTCACAGAAAGGAGTACATACGATAGAGATAGGACCATGTGCTTGCGTGCTATGTGCGGGCTGCGTGTCTGCTAATAGTAACATGCGTGCGTGCATGCGTTTATTTGATCGTGCATGCATGTCTGTATACCGCCATGGGCGTGCGCACAACACCCCCATTTCACCGTAATAGCCAGTAACCGCTAACCACCGGTACAACAACCAGCTATATTATATCGCTGATTTCACGGAACGCGTCACATGCTGTTGCGATGCGTCATGCATGGTGGAAAAGAGGGGACTAACCCCTTTAATCAACCGCTGTGCTACTGCGAGCCTCAGCGACTTTTAAGTGCCATCAACCGCTCGCGCTGCGAGCAATGTGTGGCAGTAGGTCTAGCACTCGTTACCTCTATAAGTACCCCTTACTCCGCGGCTGAGCAAACACTTCTGTGAGCCGGCAGACGGGGGAGCGCTGGGGACAGTCTACCGGCAATGTCTCCCGATGGGGGTGTGCACCTTGTGGGCGGAGCCTGGTGACTGTGAGGCGCATTCATGCGCCAGTCTACACATACAGACAGATTAACCCATAGACCTGCTTGTGACATGATTGTCTCTGCGGCCACCAGCCATTTACTTTTACACTCGAATTCTTTTGTGCCGACGTGAACTAGTTTCGTCTGTAGGCCAGCGATGGGTTTCACTTGTGTTTTTTGACTGTTGATGTTTTACTTTCTAAAAAAACCGCATTTATCGCACAGTGAATGTCCAGCCCACTGAATGCGCAGCCGAAAGGCGACCCAGATATCTTGGTCATATATCAACTGGGTTCGTCGGCATGCGAAGGAATTAAGAAGATTCCGTTTTAGTAGTTATGCATACCTAATGGGTTTTAGGTGGGGTATGAAGACCACAGGCACTTGGTCAATAAAAAAAAGAAGGTAAATAAACATGAAATATATTTACTACCAAAGTCTTAATGTTTCTCTATTCTATTTCGCCTATAATCACCTGTAAATGCTGGTCAAATGCTCATCTGCAGCACACAAGTACACCGCACGCTAGCTGCTGCACACTGACACATAAAAAGGAAGGATCCTCACGAAATAATCAGGTAGGAAAGTGTGCTGCCAAAATTCGCTCAACGCTCGCTTGATTTCATACGAATACAACACAAATATTCAACCATTCTACTCCATCTTTGTTTCTATTGGAAGAACAGTGTTCACTTGTTATAAAAACATACTGTCTGTGTTCGTAACCGAGCTGTGTCACACAAAGCCTGACGAAATTCTCGCGTTCGCTCCCGTTGCGCAGTTTATGTAAATGGCTGCAAGTACACTTTATTAAGTATACTTAAGACGCTTTTGAATATATAGAATATAGGAGGAAAAATAATCGCCAAGGAACTCTCTGCTTACTCTCTGGGGTTTCTCTTGTTCATACGCATTTTTACATTGGCAGACAAAGGCAGGTATAATGTGGAAGGGACTTTCTTTAACGCGCGCGCCTAATTGTAGAATCGAACTGAAATCTGTCACGGTGCACATAGCACGCTACAGAGCGCTGAAGAAGCCCTCTGAGAGCTGCCTTCGCAATTAGATAGCGGGAGAAGATTCTCAGTTTAAACGGTTTATTGATGGCAGTAGCTGGGCAGCCGCATGTTAGGTCACAGGGGCTTTCTCACCGTCGTCGCGATTACCATTTCGCGCTCACTGGGGGCGGCGCTCGAGGTGAAATGTCAGCGGCAGGCGCGCGCGCGGTGGCGTCGCCGTGCGTGCGTGCGTGCGTGCAGCGTGAGCGTTTCAGCGTTTTCTCTCCGATTCGGTGCCGCGCACACGGCGTCGTTGAATCTCACAGGAACTGTTGCGTTCTCGAACGTTTCACAATAACGTCGAGGAGTCGGTCACGCAAAACCGAAAACCTGTCTCGTGTTCAAGTATAATATCAAGAGCTCTTGATAATATGCGAGCCTGTCGACGGCAGCGGGAGATCGGGTTGCGGGCGGTGTTGGGGTGGGGGGGGGGTGTCCAATCGCAGTCACCTTTTAGTGGAGATCGATAAGAACGCCGAGCCAAGACTGGCCTTATAGACATTCCAAATCGCTAGCCAGTGAAATCGTGTTCGACAAATGTGTTAATTGGGTCGTATTGGGTTTTGCAGTAAATTGTTTTTTCGCACGTGCTAATATAATAACCAGATGCAGCAGTGTGTACGTAGCAGCAGGTGGTGGTAGACAGTAGTAATTAACTCTGTCTAGCAGCAGCTACCGTGTGCCGCGACGGGCGATGGTTAGAAGCGATGTATAATGTATACACGCGGGTCAGTGTTTTACCTGAGCAAACTCACTTTGCTTCTGAGCGTAATGAAGTGTTCGCTGAACACTGCGGTTTAAATATCAAAGGAATTGTGCTGCAATTATTTGACAGGTTTGTTTGTAGCAAAGCAGCGTTCGTTTGAATAATGAATTTGATTTATAACTTCAGCAATCGCAGCAGTCGTTGATCTCATCTCTCTCTCTTTTTCTCCGTGCGTTTCAGGTGGCTACAACGACGGAACAAGTTATCATTTCAAGATCCTCGTGCCAAGCGTGGCAGCTGGGGCCATCATTGGCAAGGGCGGGGAAACGATCGCACAACTACAGAAAGAATGCGGGGCCAAAATAAAGATGTCAAAGGCAAACGATTTATATCCAGGTAAGAGAGTCAGCCCGTGTTTCTGCACGAGGTGCACCCTAGGGCCTTGCTACGTTTGTATAATGCAGGGTTATCCATTGCTGCAGAGTGGAACATTTATTCCCTACTATACGTCAGGTTGTTGAGATAATCATGTGCGTCCTTAAATTAATAATCGCCATGAGAAAGGTTGCAGACGAGATAAGTGTAATCACGCTGTATCGGCGTCATATGAAATTCAGTTTGCACAGAAAAATCCATATATCCATTATTAAGAAGCAAGCACCACCGGCACGCGCCAGCCCCGCGCACGTGCGCACGTGCGTGCGTGCGTGCGTGCGTGCGTGCGTGCGGCCCGAGCGATACCCGTGCGGTTCCATCTGATATTTGTTAACAATAATCATCGATCGCGTATCTGTACCGATGAAAAATTTATCGCAACTAAATTTCGTTAAATGCGGCCATTGATGTCGGGGCGCGCGCCTCATCAATCATCGTCCGCAGCCTGCCAGCCTCCATGCAGGCGAGCGAGCGACCGGCGGCTTCGATGCCCTTTCGCCGCGCGAGAACGTCATTTGACGGAGAGCGCGGAATGTTCTCGCGTATGCTTTCACGCCGGATGTTTTCCGTTTTATGGGGGAAAACAAGGTACGGAGCTGCAGCTTCAATAATGCAGCGTCTGACGCCGATGCCGCTTGCGCCTGCCGGTGGCCATCTTACAGACTTTGTTGGCATGCATGCGCGCCGTTAGTACATAATTTATTGTCGCGTTCTTGTCATTAGTTTTCGCGCGCGCGCTCGTTAGTGTCAGTAAAACGAACGCAGGTGCATGCGCCTCTGCGTCTTCTTCCTCTGGAATCACGAATCTCTGTCATCGTCTCTCGTGCATCAGGCCTGGCGCACGCCGCCTGCTGCCTGCCCTGCAGCCTACTGGCGATCTCTCTCCCTGATAATACTATCGTTCACTATTAAAAGAGCCTATTAAGATCAATTGTAGAGCGTAATGAGAGGTTCCAGTGATCCCAATGAATGAGCGAGGCAGCGAGCGAGAGAGTGTGCGTGCGTGCGTGATGTGTGCGTGTATGGCAATGTGTTTCCAACGTTTAGTAGAGTTTCCAGAGGCAAAACCTCTTTGAAAGACTTTCAAGAGGGAGCGAGAGTAATTAGCCAGAGGGCCGGGAAGCGTAAAGTAGGTGGGATTTTCTCCTGGTTTGTCTGGAAACGGTAATCGTCATGGCATATGGGAATTTTACGTCAATAAGGATCTGAAAGAGGGAGAGAGAAGGGCGAGGAGGGGGTGGGACGGAAGGAGGAAGAAGGGAGGTTGGGCAGGAGAGAGGGAGGGACTGTATGAGGATGGGAGGGAGAGAGAGAGGAGGAGGCAGCGATAAAAGATGGAGCGAGAGGAAGAAAGAGAGAGATGGTGAGTGTGTGTGTGTGTGTGCGTGCGTGCGTGCGTGCGTGCGTGCGTGCGTGCGTGCGTGCGTGCGTGCGTGATGTGTGCGTGTATGGCAGTATGTTTCCAACGTTTAGTATAGACTTTCCAGAGGCAAAACCTCTATCGAATCGCCATACTTGTCAAAAATCCAACCGTGTTTCCACACATGCAAGCTCGTAATTAGTGAGTCGGTGGATCTGGACGGGATTAGATTTTAAACGGTATATAGCGAGAGCAATTCAGTAATGATTAGTTTCACTGGTGATGCCTATACATTTCCTTTACCAAACCGGGAGACGTTACTTGTGTGAAACTTCGCATATCGTTAACGCTAACCATTACAATTACCTATTATTGTTAGTGGATAGCGAGACACTGCTTCCTTCCATCGGCCATTAATGGCGTCGTCAGGCTTCAGTTAAAAATCTAATTGTGATAGCTCTAAAACCTTTTACCGAGCAAATCACTGCACGGAGTGTGTGCTTACACGGTCAGTCACTAGTAGTAGGAGCGGTGCATGCACTCGTGGCAGGGTGAGTGAAATATGGCTTTGGCTTAGTTTGGCGTGTGAGCACGGGCTATACGTCTGTCACCAGGGGCCTGATTATCAGAGCGTCGCACTGAACATACACTGATGTAAGTGCACGGTTGCCGTGTATATACTTACATCGGTGAGAAAGTTTCCGTCTCGCCGCGTATCGAGGGTGTTAGAAGTTTCGCGTGCCCTTTTCGCTATACGGACGGTTTATGATGTGTCGTGCTGAAGTTGAAGGCATGCAATAGGAGGCTTTTTGTGAATTGAGATTGCTTTTCTCAACGGACCGAATCGACATTTGGGAAGGGGGGGGGGGAGAGAGAATGAAGCCAACAGACTCGCTCGTGGTTAAGGTAGATGCTCAGATATATTTTATTGCGCGCCACAGTAGCCGGTTCACGTACATATATATATACCTAAGGCCGCGTACGCTCCAAGACGGCATGGTGCAGCAGGGCAACACCTCCCGGCAGGCAGGGTATAACAGTGACCCATCTTATAAAAACTGCGC
Source organism: Priapulus caudatus (assembly GCF_000485595.1). Classification (NCBI taxonomy): domain Eukaryota; kingdom Metazoa; phylum Priapulida; class Priapulimorpha; order Priapulimorphida; family Priapulidae; genus Priapulus; species Priapulus caudatus. Next base: position 1,310,032 of record NW_014577074.1, read on the forward strand.
GCCATAGCCCGCGGACGAGTGCTGTGCTCGCTATATGAGGGCGCACGCGCAGTTACAAACCTATTGCAGCTCGCCGATTTCGAAGGAAGAAGGGTCATCGCATATGTACAAGAGCGCACGACTTTCTGTGTATTTTCATTTCGGAAAAAAATTCGGAGGAGAAACGCACATATTTATGCACGACATTTCCCACCCCTCGCTCTCTAACATGGTTCGCACAGTCCTTGAAAAGTCCTTGAATTTGAGGGTAGTCCTTGAAAAGTACTTGAATTTAGTAAATGTTGATTTTGTGCTTGAAAAGTGCTTGAATTTCATGAAAATGTCCTTGAATTTCATGAAAATGTCCTTGAATTTCATGAAAATGTCCTTGAATTTTTAGAAAGAATCCTTGCCGGTAATAAAAAGAAATTTTGTACCATCAATAATGTGCAAACCTCAATAAAAATTGCGTTAAATGAGCTTAAAAAGCTATAGACACGATAGACAGTTAAATGATGATCACAAATTACAGTAAGTCAGTAAAATCAGTCAGTAAATCAAGGTATGTTGTAGAAGTGACAGTGTTTAGAAGGGTTTATTAATGTGATCCAGGTAAGTTTTAGAGGTGACATGCAGTGATTAAGAATGGGATCTTAAATTAATTAACCAAAATTAATTATGGGTTATTAAATTAATCCAGGTATGTTTTGTTCTGTGTATGAATTCCGATAAAATGTCTGATAAAATGTTCTTGAATTTTCGATAAAATGTCCTTGAAAAGTCCTTGAAAAGTCCTTGGAAAACATTTCAGTCCTCCTGTATGAACCATGTCTAACCTTTCTTTGCTAATTGCTAATTTGCTACTGAAACTTCTTTGGGTGGATTTACTGACTGGCTCGCACTGTGATAAGATATCATAAAAACAGTAGCTTATTCAGTTAACACCGCAGACAGACGCTCCGTCTCGTTGCCGCGACTGTATACTCTGCTAGATGCACCAGCCGAGGCGAGCTTTATACATTACAATATATAATTAATATTCACTATCGATAAAAAAAATTCATAATAAAAAACTGTGGGCGGACAGCAAATAAAAAGGTATTCGTGCACGCCAACGCTCAATATTGACATCTACAAAATGGCACGTTAGTGTATTCGCTTCGCTAATTGTGGCTTCCGCGACGGCTTGTTTTGCGTTAAGATTCTTTCTTAACTAATTAGATACAACGTTACTCTGCTGTATTTATCACGTGTAAAAACAAAGAACGAACGGGGATCATTTTCTCTCGATTTTAAATGCAGCCTTAAGTAATTGATAAATGATGAAGTGCGTATGCAGCTCTTGCGTTGCTGTATGCGCTATAACACCAGTGGCACGCCCATAATTGCACTCGCCGTTTAATTAGCAACCGAATACTTGCGTCTGATTACGATCAGCTTGTATTTCTATTGTATGCTGCAATCTTGCTTGTTGGGGGTTTGTAGAAAACATGCGAAACCATAGTCGTTAGAGCGTGATGTGTGACTTTGCCGCCAGATATTCTTATCATTAATCGATGACGAAGGAGATGTCCAACCGATAAATCGATGATGTGGGAATAGCGAGAAGCTAGGGATCTCCCCCGCAATAGTTTCACATAACTAATCCCACCTAGATTTGCAGAAACCCAAACTCGTGATCGGTGCTCCATGCCATGAATACCAACTAAAATGTAATCTCTTTAGAGATTAATTTAATTACGTTCCGGTTCCCACGCATGAAATATTCTCTCGGCTCTCAACTACCAAGACTTATCATTTTTATATCTGGGTAACTATTGGTTACACAAAGACGGAAGTAATACGCTCTGCAAACTCAGATATGGAAAAAGTCTCTGACGAAAACGAGTAGCGCAATTAATTCCCTGACTATCTCTCCGGGAGTAGTGCACATGCGTGCGTGCGTGCGTGCGTGCGTGCGTGCGTGCGTGCGTGCGTGAGTGTGTGCGTGCGTACGACTGCGTACGCATGTGCACCCGTTCCTACACCCGCCAGAGCATCGCGTATTCATGCCTGTCTACGAGTCTCTTTTATATTATTATAGCTTGATTATATGTATGCTGCCGGCACAATGTCATATAGGTGTTTTCATACACACCTGCAATCCGCTCCTGTGGTTGCGAATACATGAACATATATATATATATATATATATATATATATATATATATATATATATATATATATGATATATATGAGTATATGATTCAGTATTTCTATGGTTGTACTGTTGTCTACTGTAGGAACTTAGCCTGTAACTGCCACGTTAATTAGCAATTGGCTGTTTCATCCGTCTGCGGTGATAGTATCAGGAGTGAATAATAATAGATATATCTATTATTATTATTCACTTCTGATAATATGTCAACGCTAATCATAGTATCATAGTATCATAGTATCATAGTATTATAGTAATCATGTATGTCATAGCTATAATAATCATGCCATATGCAGTGGGTATATTTCCAGTCGAGTGGCAGCGAAGTGCAATGGCTAGATCGGATACGCGTTGCACTACTAGTATAGCAGGTAGAATAGTGAGAGCATAAAAGTGTAAGCATACAGTTTAAAACGAAATCCCTATAGGTGTCAGGCTGCCCACGTTCATGCATATAAAACCTCATGGCTAGCTCTTACATCTCCGTTCTCCTCGCTCGGTCACGCACCAATCTATTATTCATTAGGTCGGCACATCTCCAATAACCCGACAACAGAGATTGGTTACACGTGCCACGCTGTGAAAAACTGACACGTCTGTATTCGGACTGGAATGGTTAGACAGTTAGCCATGACTGACCAGTGACCACCACTGAACAAACTGCTAAATTATATTATAACCGTTAATTGCACAACTATATACGATTGTAACACCTGTCTGAGACGTGTTTGTTTGCAACAGTTTCGCTTAGATTTTCTTTGGTATTTGTTGCTATGGCAACACACTCCAATTATTTGTTCGGTACTTAGTTCAGGCCAAACAAGATGAATGCATTTCTACCAGACACATTAGCTGTATTAATCCAACAATCTTATCACATCTTGTGTAAAATTGTTCCGAGAGCCACTTCGAAAGCTTGCAAGGCATCAATTTATAACGGCTTACATTTAACGTATAGCAATCAACACGATAAACTATAGCTTTGTCACGCGTCACTGCCGTACGTAGCTTGGATGCCCTCGAGTCCCTGGCGGCAGATACATGTTATCAGGAGTGGATAATAGATATAGAATAGTCTCTATTATCCACTCCTGATGTTATGCGATGTTCATTAGACGTTGTTGCTTGTTTTATTCGATGTTTTGTCGCGATCGCTTGCAATGGTAAATGTTACGTCTGGTTGCCACATCTGTCCAGAAGCCAACGTTGTCTGTCCGTACTACTTGTCTATTTAGTGTCAGTATCATATGTCACTGAGGAGTGGCGCAAATGCTGGCAAGGAATTCGGTTTCTTGGTATGCGTCGATTCGACAGACAAGTTCTTCGTCGTCGAGTTCGCAAGAAGGTGTAGCTGCTGGCTATTTGCGGACGAGATACACACACTGTTTACATAGTCCGCAGCAGGCGTTTGCTAACAGCAATCAGGCTAATAGTGGACGCATCAGACATACCGAACGAAGAAGTCGTGACAGATTTTTTAGATTCGACGAATAATTGACCGAATAATGCTGCACTCTCGATAAACACCAGTGATCATCTCTTCGGTAGCTATGGTTACCGCTTTGAAAACTTGCAGTCGCGGCGTGGCGCCCTATAGCATATTCTGCGCCGCCGCTGTAAGGCCTAATAATTGCCTAATTTTGCATTGGGCGTGGACAGCAAGTGCGAATCTTTAGATATGTTCTCGTGATTGCGTCTCGGGTTTCTTTCGCTTTGCGCACCGGGTACCTCGCGATCTCCCACTTGTACCGCGTAATATGATGACACGGGGATGGATGGAGACAGTTAATATAGGTTTGAGCGGAGGAGAGAAACATGGTTGGACAGCCGCTGCAGATGGTCCTGATCGTAATTAGTGTGCGAGCTCCATCCGGCTCGCGCAATATCGAGAAGTTATTACAGCGCGAGGTTCCATGATGTGTTTCATTTTGTTAAAAATGAATAATAGGTCCATTGATTGTGCAATGTTGACGAATGCTAGAGTAACTGGCACCTTGTGTATAGTTGATAAACTTGTACATTACCTTAATTATTTCCAAACGCGTATTAGTTTGTCCAATATCACTGCTGGTTACTAAGGAATGTCTAATTGAAATCCGCAGTCCAAAAATCAGTTGTTTATACAGTTTCAAACCGCTGCCGGCGAAGCTGGTATGATACAGATGTATAGTGCACCGGACATTTTCGCACGCATGCTCGGCCGTACGCAATGCTATCATCAGTGATTTCCTAAACATGGACGCTCGTGATATTAGGAACTTTTTGCCAGGGCTGTCCACGTGCGTCCGTGATTAGTACGTGTGTTTTACTCTATTTCCATGTTTAGTCCGTGGCCGTGGTTACACCGCTGACACCTCCGTTTCATCTGGCGTCCAAAACATACGGGCCGCACAAATGTTTACGTCATCGCTTGACTCCTGATTGACATTTACGGCACGTAAATGATACGTTGATACGATATCAACAACCGATTTCAAGTCTTGTTTGTAATGTAACGAGCAGTGATATTGGACAAACTAATACGCGTTTGGCTATAAGGTAATGTACTTATTAACTACACAAGGTGCCAGTTACTCTAGCATTCGTCAACATTGCATAATCAATGGACCTATTATTCCTTTAAGATTAATGTGTTCGTGGAACGTGATCGCGCTGACGGGTCTTGTCTGACGGGTAAATTTTGTGTAGAAACAGGTGATTGAGTGCATAATGAAAGCTGCTATTGATTAAAACGCCATGAAGAGCCGGGCGATATTGGAGGGAACGCGGGAGTGGGGGCGCGTGGGACCGAGATTTTCCTCACACCTACTTAAAGTCTACAGTCTAAATTGACTGCCGGTCGTCGTCGTTATTTGTCATGTTTGCGCTACTACAGAAATGACTATCTCATTTCACGCGTGCTGCATGAGGAAATGATTCGTGACCAAAGGCTTTATATTTTGCATCGTAAATTATTCTCAAGAGTGTTTCTCACTTATGATACATATTAATATATACAATTATATACATACGTACGTGCTACGCATGCACAGCGCGCTCAGTCTCACACACACACACATCACATCACACACACACACCACAGCAGGCACACACACACAGTCCCCCGGCCCACACACACACGACACACACGCCACACACACACCACACACACAAAACACGGCACGGCACGACTGCACGCACGCACGCACACACACACCACACACAGTGACACCACAGCCCACCACACACACACACACACACACACACAGACACACGGGCCCCCGAGACGACCCGTGTGTATATGCAGGTGTGTGTAATATCAAGAGTCCACAATAGAATTTTTTTTATTATGGATTCTTGATACATTAGCTATACGGTGTTTATTATCTCTATGCATGTAGGAGGGGCTTTTTTCCCCTCCCGAGGCCGCAGCCGAGCCAGCCCAGCCCAGCCCAGCCCAGCCCAGCCCAGCCCAGCCCAGCCCAGCCCAGCCCAGCCCAGCCCAGCTGAGCCCAGCCCGATGTTTACGTGCATGGATAATGGGAGCGCATCGATGTTGTTTGGTTTCCACACGATCACGATCCTGATCATGATGGAATTCCGTAACCCGGATGTCCAGAGATCCGCGTCGCAATCTGATCAGAGGTATATATATCATAGAAATGTGGCCAAAGTCAACACACCCTTCTCGCGTGGCGTTGTCCGTGCGCCTGACTGAGCCTAGGAAAGCCCCGCGGAGCCTTCGTCATCAAAGACTGCAGTAGTAGATTACGTGCAGTAGCTATATAGCTTTACCTCAACAGTATCGAAATACAAGGCGCCCGCTCGCTATTTGCCTTTCGCCATGCAATAATGGTCTATAAATACGTGTTTAAAATTTCACGATCGACTTACAGCGTTTCTTGCGTCGCGTGATAGTGTGAGTGCCGTACGGCATGCAGTATTAATGCGTGATGGATGATTTTAACATGGCAAAGGCAAACACTGTGTACGCTCTACTGCCGAGTAAATCACACAACCCGAATAGCGTTTGTGAAACGGGCAATTTAGATTTTAAATGGTAACAATTTATTTTTCAAATAATCCTTTAGGATTTGCATGTTATGCGGTACGTCGTTCTGATGGGATTTTAAATCACACGTGACAATTAAATTGTGATGATATCATGTAACAATGGATAGTTGCATCGTTAGCGGCTGGCAGATTGAAATACGGGGGGGGGGGGAGTACATGTGTGTTTAATAATTTCTGAAGCACTCAATTTGCGCGTGTGTATTTTGCTTTTGCAAATCTAGAAAAAGCTGCTAGTTCTACCTCTAGAATAGTTGTTTTTAGGAAAATCGTGGTCGCAGTGCGCGGTCGTCATGTAAAAAAATATAACTTGAATTGAGAGAGTGCCGAGAATAGATAGATAGAGAGAGCGAGAATCGAGAGAGATGCGTATTGTGAACCGTTCATTCTGGCAGCCGAGAGTTTTGACTCTCTGTGTATGTGGGCGCGCGCGCGTGTGTGTACAGTATCTGATCATTATTCGCCGATGTGGCAGCTTTCACGGCTTTCATATAGAATCACGGGGCATTTTATCGGCACACGGCGATGAGGATTGCAAATCTCCATAATAGCCTGCGGTCCGCTACGTCGATTAGGGCTTCACGAGGGATGCACAGACTCCCTTGTTGTTGCAGCAGCGAGGCGAGCGCCCTGTTAATACCTCCACTCCTAGCTTCACGACCCTCCTAATAATCGAGAGAGAGAGAGAGAAAGAGCGAGAGAGAGAGACAGAGAGAGATAGAGAGAGAGAGAGATAGATAGATAGAGAGCGAGTGAGAGAGAGAGAGAGAGAGAGAGAGAGAGAGAGAGAGAGAGAGAGAGAAAAAGATAGATAGATAGAG
>NW_014577074.1:1317961-1330323 GCF_000485595.1 Priapulus caudatus
TCCCTCCCTCCCTCCTCTCTCTCTCTCTCTTTCTCTCTATCTCTTTCTTTCACTCTCTCCCCTCTGTCTGTCTGTCTCTCTACCCTCTCTATCTCTCTCGCGCGTGCGCTCTCTTCCCCCCTCTTCCTCTCTTCCTTCTACTTTCTCTCGCCGTTACAATTAATGTTCATTTATATATTGATAATGACTGACCGCAATTCATCAGCCTTTTCTCTCCAGTGCAATCCGTGGCGATAATAATGACATTCCCGATGAGCAAATGAGCTGTTCGCCTGCAATTATTTGGTGTTGAGAAGAGCAAAATTCGCGGGGATTATAAATAAGCGAGCAGCAGCGATTTGCTGCTGCGTGTGCAGACGCTAGCAATTTATTCGTTTTATATATTTCCGCTAGATTTCGTTATATATGTGCTCGGGTGCTCGGATAAATAATAGCTAGACGTTCTTGCCCGCGAGATACAGTAATAGCCTTCATTTCAAAAGGTCAACGTTAGACGGTTCGATTTGATTTGATCCGTGTACAGGTTAATTGCATGCCACATTAACAGAGCATAACAGTGTGTACAGATGCGTGTATGCGGTGGAATTCACCCGTAGAACGTCCTTTAGCTATTATGTTATTGCAAAGGCCGTGTAGATGAGGTCTTAACAACGTTCCAGCGCAGATCGATCGGTGGTACTCGGTAAATATTCACACTCCACACTGGTCGTATGTATGTAATTATATTTACTCATTTATATAAACATCAAAGTTTCATATAGCCAAATCATATTAAATCGACATTGATGTGTGGAACGCCCCGATGTTACGGCTGCAATGAAAAATCTAATGAGTCTTATCTTGCATTCAAGCCGGGGGCTTTTCTACCCTCTAACGTTCGCTGTGTTAGCTGTGCTGTAATTACGTGCGCAAAGGGCTTCTCCTTTAGCTGTCATACGAATCATGGGAGTTGCGTTGATTTGGAGTACTTTTGGGATCGAATTTTCCTTTTGTGAGGTCTCCTGCATTTGAATTCTGATGTTGAAGTGGCGATCTCGAGAGGAAAGCGTCAGAGATGGCGTGAGGGGGTGGGGGGTGGCTGAGACACAGACAGGCGATCCCTAGAGACAAGAGACATATATGTCTCTATCTATCTATATATATATATATATATATATATATATATATATATGTATATATATAGGTGTATATATATATATGTATATATATAGGTATACATATGTGTATATAGGTATACATATGTGTATATATAGGTATGTATGTATATATATACGTATGTATATATATGTAATTATTATCTCTCAAATAAATCGAAATATTAATACATGTAGCCAAATTGGGTCTCGCCCCTTATATTAGCAGAACGTTACTAATTCCCACAGCATTAAAGTAAAACGTGTAGAAACAGGGTACGGTACCAGTCGAAGGCATCTCGTGCGATGCAAGAATCACGTGCTAATCTGCTATTGCTGTTGACATATATGTAAACAAATCTACTTTAAAATGCAGATCGGTGGACATATTGGTGAAAATAATTATGTGTGAGACCTGTTAGCTTTATACTGTATACAGTTGGTGCTACGCAAGGAGCACCATTAATTATCAGAACGGTCGAGGAAAATATGAAAATGGTTGGGAAAACGTGAAATCTTTTCTTTCGACACTCAGTAACTCGCCCATATTCATGTTTCGTATAAAAATCGCATTCCTGAGAGATTGACCGAAATCAACGCAAGGATTGTCTACAAAATTCAACCATATACGCAAAACCGCTATATCGCATAAATACAGTGACAGCTACCGCGGGAAAAATGTGATATCTGTGAAATATATTTTCTAACAAATTCTGGGTGTTTTTGCTATTTTTACATTTACGTTTCACTATAGATCCTTTATACTGGTGTCGTCCACCGGTTCACACCTTTTGCTGTACATCGTGGGGGCCATTTGTGGCGATTGTTCTATTTCCCTCTCTGTCTGTTCATTATCTCTCTCTCTCTCTCTCTCTCTCTTTCTCTCTCTCTCTCTCTCTCTCTCTCTCTCTCTCTCTCTCTCTCTCTCTCTCTCTCTCTCGCTCTCTCTCTCTCTCTCTCTCTCTCTCTCTCTCTCTCTCTCTCTCTCTCTCTCTCTCTCTCTCTCTCTCTCTCTCTCTCTCTCTCTCTCTCTCTCTCTCTCTCTCTCTCTCTCTCTCTCTCTCTCTCTCTCTCTCTCTCTCTCTCTCTCTCTCTCTCTCTCTCTCTCTGTCTCTCTCTCGCCTGTTTATGAAAGCGGAGGTGTTATTTTTCAAATAGTATGTGTCAAAGAACTTTAACTGTGAAATCTAGCTTTCCAGCTACGCGACAAAAACTGCCGACAATCGGCAATCGGCGCATCGGCAATCAATGCAACAAATCGGCATCGCTTGCTGGGCTGCGCGCAGCTCGCGTTCTTCAGCCAGCAATAGCTATGGTGCTCTCCGTGTTATACTTGATTACTCCGTCTGAGATCCCACTCCGGCATCGCACTGCATTCCCCGCGCGCGCGCGCGTCCCACAGCTGCGCTCTTCGCTGACCGCACGAGAAAATGGATACGATGTAGCCATAGTAAACGCACCCGACGCGTCGGCCGCCAGCCGCCAGCCGCTCGGTTTACGACGTGCGATGCGAGGACTGTCTAAACAGTGCTCAGCAGCATCAGCTGTCACGGAGCCCAGCATGCGGTAGAGCTACGTAAAGCTGGGGGGTTTCCTCGGCAGCTTCCCAACATCTGAAGCGGCGTAGAGGCGGGCCGCGCGTCCTACCACGCGAGTAAGAGAAGGTAGACAAAAAAGAGTAGTACCATCTGTCTGTAAACAATACCTCGAAAAAATGTTGGCTGGTTGTTCGGTTCGCTGCATGGGGCCGGACGGGAGAAAAAAATAAAGAGATAATTATGCGATCATTAGCAGATCTAGAAGTTGCGAGTAAAACCGGAGAGGTTGCGTGTAAAAGACCTGCTAATAATCTCACTTAACATGCCACCATGTGCAGTTGTTATCGTATCCAGTGACACAGAACGAACGTTCAGGACGTGAAGGAAGGGAATTTATAGCCAGGTGGTTTACGATCGAGCGGGAGCTTATATTGGGGAAATGTTAGACACGTATGGGCGCGGCAAACGTTTAGCGCTGTCATGTATCTAATGATAAAGCAGACTTCATAAATTGCTCAGCATCACGGCTCGGTTAATGATTGCAGGGGAGATGAAGGCGAACCATCGTGTTTGCTACAGACGCATGTTTACCTCTAGAGACGACAGCACTCAACAGCTACTTCGTTTACAAAATCGTTTCCTGCCAACGGAAAACGCCGCAAAAAATTCCGTTCTCTTGGGGCACGCGCGAATGGTACCCGCGAATCAGCCGGGAGGAAAAATTGCGATGTGCAAAAAAGAGACTACAGTTCAGAGTTCACCATTCTGTTTGTTGAATGCGTCACTTCGCCATTAATCATCTGTCTAATGTATACTGTAATCATCCGTAATCATCTGTATTAATGTATATACTGTTTCTCCGCCTGATGAACATTTGGCATTTTCTTGCCAATGCTGGCGTCTTTGATTTAGTCCAACCTCTCCTCCATGTTCCGCGGGCGAATCGTCCGTTGTAGGACCTCTCTTCTTGCCGTGATTACCGTTTGCTAATTGCTTCCCTCCCTCGTTTTTCGTTAAGTGCTGAAGTACTCTCGGCAGTAAGGATGCAGCACTCTCGGGCGTGAATCATTGAGTGTTTACATTCCTGATCATTCGTCTTCGTTGTGTTTTTAGGATCGACGGAGCGGGTTTGCCTCGTGTCAGGAAGTCTAGAGGCCATCATGACGATCCATGGCTTCATTATGGAGAAGATACGGGAGAAGCCAGACCCCAACTCGAAGCAGGCCATCGATTACGACCACAAATTCGCAGCGGACCGTGATAAACAGGTGCGCTGCGCTGACGGGTGTCGTGCTGGTGACAAATGAGTGTTGGCGGTGGTTTTTAAACACTCGCAGTGATGCTACAGGCGCCGGGTGGGCTAAAGAAGATAAGGTGTGGGTAAGGAAGATAAGGTGTGGGTTGGGTATAGGAACTATTTCTAGTAGTATAGCCCGCATACAGTTGCCGCAGGGCTATAGAACATTCTATTACGAATGCTAGGGACGAACTTATTCACGGTTACTCGCGGCTATAAAACGTCGGTGGTAGGCAATTAATGCCTCTTATCCGAAGTGAATATGTCTTAAGTTATATCAGCTACTAAAATTTAACCTCTAACTATCGTTGAAATGGTCTACTTGCGGTATTTCTTGTGAACGAACATTATTTACGAACTTCAAACGGCAATTTTTGGTGGCGCTGCAGCAGCGCCAGTTAGCGGGAACTATGTATTTTCGCACGTGGAGGGGGGGGGGTTGTGTTGGTTGTGGACAAAAACATTTCTGTTGTCAAGTAAGTTGTAACAAATTAAAGCGATCAAAAAAGATTGTAATATTAGTTTTGTCATGAAAGATGAACAAATTACTATTATTAATTTGTTATTTGACAACAACGTTTTTGTCCACAACCAACACAACCTGCCCACCCCTCCACGTGCGGAAATACATAGTTCCCGCTGACTGGCTGGAGTAAGTTGGTCCCGAGCATTCGTAATAGAATGTTCTATAGCCCTGCGGCAACTGTACGCGGGCTATAGACTAGAGCTAGGTAGGAACAAGCAGGTGGGGGCTGAGATAAGGTAAATTATTTGTCGAAGTGGTTCTAACTGCGCTACTGACTATGCCATGTTCGGTAATGACTAGCTAATTGGCTTCCAGCTTAAGGACCCTCTGCTTTATTCTCTGGTGGAACTCTCGGCGTGCGTACCCAACTGTTCGTAACTCGCATTCGTGGCTGCCAGTGGCGCCGCTTGCGACTGATTCCGCACCTAATTCTTAGCTGTCTTTCGCGCCGTAGCCAGAGAGTCTGTTTTTTGTTCTGCAATTATTTGTAAACCTCTCTTAGGGCAGGTCTTCTAATTATATAAAACCCACATTACATCCTAGCGGCTTAAGCATTTATACGTTAATTAAGAATTAATGTCCGTGAATGGGAAAATAGCATAAAAACCTGGCAGAAGCAATTTGTTAGGATGCATGGCAGCTGGCGCCCTTGTGCTCTAACGAAATTGCAGTTCTTTCGCAGACATATAGGCGGCGGCAGCGGTGTCTTATTCACCTGGGATTTAGAACACGGCCACTTGCTGCTACATGACGGTTATCGACTCTTAACCTACCTACTCTCCTCCTCTATTTAGCTACCGACCTCCTTTATCGACTCTCGCCTACAGCAACACTTTTCTTCGCTTATCGGTTCATTGGACGTAGCGTGTGCACTTGACGGTTGATTGGGCCGGCAGCAACATTCCGGTCCGTTTCCCGCGCTCTCTCCTTCCTTCCCGTCTCCATCTTTTCTCCGACTCGCTATTCGTCTCGATGGCAACGAGCGTTCTCCTGTTGCCGCCCGAAGCTGCCACTGGGCGAACTTCTCCTCCCTCACCCCCCCCCATCCCTTCCCCCTCCCCTCTCCTCCTCTTCCCATCCACCTCACGGTCCTTCTCCCCCTTCACCCTCCCCTTTATCCCTCCCCCACTCCTCCCCTCCAAGTTCCACTTTCCCATCCACCTCCCCCGTCCTTCTTCCCTCTCCTTTATGCCTTCTCCCTCCACCTTTCCCTCCCCCTCCATCTTTCCCTTCCCCCTCCATCTTTCCCTTCCCCTCCACCTCCCCCTTCCCCTCCATCTTCCCTCTCCCTCATCCTCCGCGGATACCGGCAACTTTTTGGATGAGGAGATGGTGTACGGATTCGAGAGGTTGTCTTCTTTGTGTGTGAGGGGGGTTGGGGTGCGCGCCCCTCGTTAGAGCTCGATCTCTCATGCACCGCTCAGAGAAAAATAGCGCAATTATGCAGTAAAAATTGCAGTCGGAAATAATAACGACAGGTCTCCCGTGGTGCTTGGGCGCGTGCTTGTATCTGTGCACGCACGCGGCGTCTATTTTTGCTAGATAAACACGTAGGCCTGCGATTAAAATTCGGTATCCCGCTGCCTAATTGGGTATCAGGTAGACTGTAGTGCTGACAAGCTGCCGTTGCACGCGTAGCGGCTACTGGGCACTGCCGCCGCGTTGAGAGACACTCCGTGCCAGATGGCGTGAGAGCTGATATTAATTATTATCGTACTGCTGATACCTGCCTATATACTACATTCTGCTGTAATATTTTGTAATACGAGTCCGGAATAGATCAACGATAGCTAATGGTAAACTCGGGTTGCTTCCGCTCGCGTGTGCCGTCACGTTCGCGGGTGGGCGTGTGTGCGTTTGACTGCGCGTGACAGCTAGTGCGTGCGTGTGAAACCCGATGCGGTAGAGATTATGTGTTATTGTACATTGCGGATTGTAAACTCGTGTTAGCTAATGTCTTTCTCCATTCGCCTCGACCATCCGCGGTCTCTGCAGTGCGCTATATACTACTGGAATATTCTGCGATTCCGCGATAGATCAATCACAGCTACCGATAAGAGAGCCGATCGAGAGGGTGAGAGAGAGAGAGAGAGAGAGTGAGAGAGAGAGAGAGAGAGAGAGAGAGAGAGAGAAGAAGAGAGAGAGAGAGAGAGAGAGAGAGAGAGAGAGAGAGAGAGAGAGAGAGAGAGAGAGAGAGAGAGAGAGAGAGAGAGAGAGAGAGAGAGAGAGAGAGAGAGAGAGAGATGAGAGTAGAAGAGAGAGAGAGAGAGAGAGAGAGAGAGAGCAGAGAGAAAGAGCATTATGTTTTGCCAACAGCAATTAACAGCGCTATAAAAGCTCGTGAGGGAAGCTGGCGTCTCTCTCTCTCTCTCTCTCTCTCGTCCCGCCACAACCTGCGCGTTGAAAGCCGCGTCAGACGAGCGGCGCCATCTAGCTACCGCCCGCGGTCGCTTTTTTCCCAACCCCCACCGCCGCCGCCGCGTACATCTGTCGAGCCCCGCACAGTTGCCGAGGAAGAAGATGGAGCGGGCGAGATGGACCGGCCATCTGTCGTTGCTTCTCCCCCTTGCCTGCCACCGCACTGCGGGCGCGTGCCGACGCAGTATAAGCGGCGGGAGGTGGGCGCAATATATTGCCGCCGCGTGCTAGCACACCGACTGTGGCGAAGACAGAGAGAGGAGGACGCCGGATGGGGATCGAGGCCGGCACGGGTCCCGCGCCCGTGATTGACTCGTGGGGCAACCGACGGCACGAAAAAAAATGTGCGTGTGATATCTAGGAGAGCGTGGGACTCCGGATGCCAGGCAGTGATCCAGTTAGGATCAATCAGTTATGATCGACAACTTGACGGCATTAGGTTTATAGATAGCGCTGGTTTTCAACTAACCACCCGTATTGGGTTTCGTACTGGAGGACTGTTATATATGCTCGGACGTGAACCGTGGAGTCGGGGGGTTTGCTGTCACGTTTGCTATATGTATGAGCACTGTACTGTTATGTTAGGTGGTAGCTCAAATCAGGAGTACATAATGGGCGGGGTGTAGCGTATTCCTGATCGCACTTGCATCATAGTACCTCACAGTTTATCATATTTGAATCACAGCATCTCACACTTGGTCCTGTTTCGAGCTGGGTACCTCACGCTTGTTCACATTCTGTATAGCATTATGTTGATCACGTTTGTATTGCAGTAGTGAGTAGGCTACCGCACACTTGGTCACGTCTGTATCGTGGTACCTAACAGTTGATCTCCTTTGCAGCTGGGCACCTCACACTTGATCAATGATCACATTCATATCTTGGCACCTCACAGTTGATCACATTTCTGTGATGTAACCCGGGACCCGTTGTCAGAACATCATGAATAGTTATCACTTCATAAGTATAAAATAGCTTTTACAGTGCAAAAGTTAAATAACATTTAAGACCTATGATTATCATTACTGATACTGATCTTTCTGACAACGGCACTTTGCACCTTAATATGTTTTACAGGTGAAGGTGCTAGTCCCAAACAGCACAGCGGGTATGATTATTGGCAAGGGAGGCGCATATATCAAGCAGATAAAAGAGGAGAGTGGTGCCTTCATACAGATATCCCAGAAGGCCAAGGACCAGCAGTTGACGGAACGGTGCATTACGATCATTGGCGAGAAGGAACAAAACCAAAAAGCAGTTCAGGTACAGTATGATGATCACACACGGCAGAGTTTATAAGAAAGGTAGTTGTACCTTGACCATATATGGCTTCACCAGAGGGTCGTAAAGAGTTGGCTATGCCGCGTTTGAAGCATCGTCCTCAGACAGTCGGCGCACTGGAAGGACGATGACCTCCTTGTTTTTACGGCTTATGTAAAACGCATGTAAAAAGCAGTATTTCTGGTGGTGTTGCTTCAACGTGGCGTGGCGTTCATTTGCCGTATGCGTACCGCCGCCGACAAAGCACCTCCACTGGTGCAATATCAATGAGGAATGCTTCCTCAGTACTCTGCCATGCCGGCAGGACACACATGTATATATATATATATATATAGTCATATGTGTCTGATTAGTGTGTTGATAAAACACAAGAGCGAGCACAGCAGAAGACCTGAGGCTAATGAATATCATGGCTAAACTCCTACCGAAAACAAGGTCCAAAAAAGAATGCGTACCGCCGAGCAGCCTGCAGCCAGCTGTACTAGCAGCAGAGAGTCGTATCAGCGACCAAGCCCTCTCTGCATCAGTGTAACGGCGATGAAGCCCTTGACAAAGCTAGGGCAGTGCGTGACCTCGCGTGGCAAATGCACAGTTAATGGCTCCACGTTCCCGATTACGAATAAAAGGATGAAATAGATTTCACCTAGGGAGACGCTCACTCGCTGTGAATGGACACAACGTACTTGTTGTGTACAGCTGTTAAACGTTACCTACTGTTCCCCTAACGTATTCCAATCACGCAGACTATTATGTGTTGAGCTGCGCTTATGAGCTGCTTTGCGTCACAATGTCATGATGCATCGCAGCGTCAGGGGAAGAAAACTAGGGGGCGTTCTCTGTTGTGACAGTTCCGAACATAAGAAGTCGTAAACCTGTCAACAAAGCTGGAAAAACCCGAGGCATGTATAATGTAGGCTGCTGACTGCTCACCATAATGTGACAGGTTGCCCCACGTGATCGTAGTTCTATGGCGACATGAGAGCATCACTGCTAACGTTCTGTAGTTTGACGAAGAAAAAAACAGTCGTGTAGTTTTCAAACTGGCACACGTTACTGTTTCAATTGCTAGTATTGAACTTCATTGAGTCAGGAGTAAAACCTCAGGAGGGGGAAATTATTGTCAATATTATTATGTCTAAATCACTGTTATCACGTTTGGCGAATGTTATTTGCGATTGTTTTATCATTATTGACTTAACTGGAATTTAAAAGTAGAACCCCGTTCTACCCCGTTCTGCAAATGTGTACAAATATACAATAGTGTAATATGAAGGATTTTTACTGAAGAAGACTAAATGTTCACAGAGTGACCCCATTTGTTGAATAAACGCGTCCATCTATATTACCATCACATATCGCATGTGCAAACACACTGAACATTTGCATGCTCAATACCACCATCAGTAATTCATTAAAATTAGCAACTATTGTCAATATACTTACTCCGTTATAAAGTGTGTACGGGAGAAATTCGATTTCCAATGTAAATATAATAATTGTATTCCTTCATAACTTACAAGTAAGGAAGCGAATCAGCATCTAACGTAAATAGGAACAACATGCTGTCTAAGATAGTTGTGGCTCGTTCGTAATGTTATGCTCGTGAAATAATATATTAAAATGGTATGTATGCTTGTAATATATTACAATAATATGTATGATTGTGAATCTGTCACTTGTCTCAGTGAAGACGTCTCTGTCTCTGAGTTACGTGTAAATGAATGAATCCGTATCTCATCCTCATGCTGACCCCCTGTGGTAAGCCACGTGTGTGTATCCAAATAAATCTCGTTTCATCGGGTCCCTGCCTTTGTGAGCCATTTTCCGGATGTGATAGTAAGTCCCCGTCCCTGCCTCTATGAGTCATCTCCCGTAGCCGACAATAAGTCCCCGTCCCTGCCTCTGTGAGTCATCTCCCGTAGCCGACAAAGTGCGCATGCCAATACGCTAATTGTCTCCAGTAGCTAGAACTATGCAAATACTTCGTTTCATGCATATACATACCTTATGGCAAAATAAACTGCTAGTTCCTCATATTACTGCGCGTTGGCTTAAAAGCCCAAAGAATAGGTGCGAATCTGTAATCTGGCGCCAACGCCGACTTTTTTGCCACACCAATTTTAGCCTCGAAGCGGTTAGGGAGGTCACATGTTTTATCTTGCCTGACCCAGTACGCTGTACCGCAGCACCGCCTGCAGGTTGCTTGGGAGAGCAACGCGCTAAACTGTCACAACATCGGAGGTATATTTCAATGCCTTTGTTATCAGACACGCGCAGTGACAATGGAGAGACTTAGAGTTTATTTGTGCATAAGGTACGTGTGATTCTGACAGTGACACGAAGTATTGCTTAGTCTGGGTACTGGAGAAATTAGGTGTCATGCGCCTAGTTGCGCTTTAACTTAATCTTGCGCCTTAACATTTTCAAACGCATTATTTACAGAAACGATACGAGCATACGCAGGTAGAACGAGTTTAGGTGAAGAAATCGTGTGAGATTTAACGCATACAAACACACAACAGACGACGAGCAAGATTATTGAAAGATGATAATGCTAATGCTGGCCACAGCGGTGATGTGGATAATGCCAGACACAGACAAATTGATCGACACATGTGACAATGAGGCTCTTCTTATTTGCAACAGCTGAAGTGAGTTGCTCGTTCAATGTTGCTTACACGTGTAATGATACAGCTTGCGCGCAGAACGCTTTTAGTTAAGCGGCATTAGCGTCGGTACTCCCTGGTCAGATTTAGACCCGAACTTCGGCGAACGTAGCTTGAGCCTATGACCCACCACTTTGGCAAGTCAGCGCCGCACTCACTAAATTTCGATTCTCGCGCGCTAACGAAAGGGGGGAGGAGAGCTGGAGCCGAAGATGCACATGCCCAGCCAGCCCGCGTGTTGCGAGTACTAAACTATGATCGTTACTGATGAGAAAGCACGTAGCATGACTGAAGAGCGCCGCGAAACGATTGGGTCGGTGAGGTGAGCGACGTGTGACATGCGGTCGTGGGCGTGCGCCTACTGCAGCGACAGACAGCCATTCCCGACACGTCGCCGTGGTGGCGGCGCGTCGCACGCTCATGGACAGGCTCTAAGCTCAGCTTTCACTATGTATGTATAATATACTACATCATAATCACCCTGGTTACGCGCGACGGCGCGCTTAAATTTCGTCTCTCTCTCTCTCTCTCTCATCTCTCTCTCTCTCTCTCTTCCTTCTCCTCTCTCTCTCTCTCTCTTCGTCACCCTGCTTCTCTCTCTCTCTATCGTCAGCTCGCGTGTTAGTGAATGTGAAGCTGTGGCGGATTACGCTGTCAGCCGCTCTCTCCGCTCCACCCACTTCGTCTTCTCCTTCTCGTCTGCTCTCTCTCTCTCTTCCTTCTCTCTCTTCTCTTCTCCTCTCCTCTCTCCTGCTCTCTCTCTCTCTCCTCTCTTCTGCTCTCCTCTCTCACTCTCTCCTCTCTGCTCTGTCTGTCTGTGCTTCTGTTCTTGCTGTCTGTCTGTCTGTGCTCTGCCTATCGTCCTCTTTCTCTCCCATCTCTCTCCTCTCTCTCATTCTCTCTCGTCTCCTCTCTCTCTCCTCCTCTCTCCTCTTTCATCTCTCAGTTGTCTTTCTTATTTCTCTCTGTGTGTGACGTTCGCTCGCTCGCGCTCCCCTAAATACAAGCGTATTCATATCACAGGAACAGACTCACAGAAAGGCAGAGACGCGCAATTACATTGAGTGTGCCATGAAGTTGGGGGTGAGAGAGTGGAGCGCGCTGATACAGGCTAATAGAAGCTACACTGCAAGTAAGTTTAATACGCAGCGCGTTCGGATTTTAATTGATAGCACACATGCAGAGTTGGTGACGTGAGTAAGACGTCATTCGGTTACAATCAGCGTGGCGCCGGGTAAGTTAACGTTACGGCCTAACTGCAACAACAGGCATGCAGATCGCGACAGTTAGTTTAACAGTGTGCGATATAAGCAAAACCTCGTTCCATATCGGGCAGTGTGAAAAAACTCTATATGAGATTTGTGCAGTAAGCCTCGATAAAGTCACGCCACAGCACATATTGATGTTGATGATCGTATGTACACCACACAGCACGCACACGCGCTGCGCGCGCACACACGCATGCGCACAACGCGCACGCACGCACGCACGCACGCACAACAA
>NW_014577074.1:1330348-1340348 GCF_000485595.1 Priapulus caudatus
ACGTGACCAGAGAAGACATGACAAGTGGTGAATAATTTTCCTCAGCAAAATGTTAAAGCAAACGTTCCTTATTTATTCTCCCCAAAAAAATGAATATATGCAGAATTGATCGCGCAGGGGGGCCGAGTGTCACCCCGGCGCATAGCGCAACAAGAAACATGAAGCAGCAAAAAGACTAAAAAAATCTCCGAGCGTCTGCGGCGTGATATAACACACGACCTACACCTTCGCGTATCAACGCCATACCCATAATAACAGAAACAACTGAGATGCGAGCTCCACTTCAATTGTTTTTTGGTCCGCCACATACTTTCTATAAGATATATATTATTCGTACAGGATATTACGCAAAACTTATGACCCGTGTCACGGGGCGCTCGTTTTGGAGAACAGTGGATAAACTATCACCGGCTGAAGCTTGAATGATATAGTCAATTACACAAAAACGCCAGAATGGGGTTTCATGGGACTCGGGTTGACGTTTTTTTACGGGAGTTGGGCTCTCAGTCATTTCTGCAGCAACGTCCATAAATATAATCAATAGCTATAAATACTAGAGTGTACAACGGGAAACGGGAAAATAGTGCTATTCACGCAATATTATTCTACTTTGTGTGCGGTTCTAGACTGAGTCTCATATCTTGGCCTAGGAGTACCGTAGAGACAAGCGGTGGTCTTATTTTTGAGAGCAAAGAATGCAATCCCATAAAATTATTCTAGCTCGCAGGCCAAAGTAGAATAATACTTGCCGTGAATCGCACTATTTTCCCGTTGTTACATGCACTCTGGGTATTTATTAGCTTCTGATGTATATGTAGGCACACACATACACTTTAGTTAAATATGAGAATGAGTGAAAAGGGTTAGGGTGCAAAAGTTCGCATGGTGTAAGACATTATAATGATTACCATGACGACAAGAATCCTCTGGTGAGAATTTACAGGAGGTGAAGAGGAAAATTCACGTGAACAAAAATATCAAAGTATAATCTGGATCACAGTAAAACACCAATGCTTTAAAATGTCAGGTACTAAGAACCACCTTAGTAATCACATACGCTACATGCTACAGATATGCTATCAACTCGAAAGACTCTTGAATAAACTCACGGAAATTACTATCTACCACATACTGCCTAGCCGAGCTTCTATGTGGGCCACAAGAAGTCTGCTTGTCCACTCCAGGAACCTGCCGTGTGCCGTGGACAGTCCAAGATGAATCCGCACGTCCATGCTAACTTTCCACACCGATATTTTCCGAAATTATAGATGCACACTTTTTTCTCTCGTATAAACCTAAAAGCACTATGGACGAAATTTCGCCCCTTGCATTGCCTACCCGGACGGGCGGTCACGGACAACAATAGTAACGCGAAAACACTTCTCATATTATTACAAGTCATATACAATGACAAAGTCATCTGTCGTCGTACGTGTATACATATGTGTGTGTGTGCGTGTATACGTATGTGCGTGTGTGTCGTGGCGCGCGCGTCACGTGTGTATTTGTGTGTATTGGTGTGTGTGTGCGCGTGTATACGTGTGTATGTTTTGTGTATTGGTGGGTGTGTGTGTGTGTTTTGTGTATATATTGATGTGCTTATACGTGCGCGTAGTGCACTGTTCACGGGTCTTGCACCCGAGACCGCGCGTCTCGTGGCCTGTTACAGGTGGCGGCGTCGCTAGCGGCTGCTCGTCCCATGCTGTTCTGCCGCATGCGCTGCTCTCCTCTGCGTGATCTTCTGCTGCATCAGATACTGCGCCATCTGTATCTGCGTCGCCGTGCCGACGAATCGACACGAGCCGGTTGTGCGTGCCCGGCGCGAAGATGCCTTCTTGCTGATCTGTATGCTTGGCGCCGCTGTAGTTCTGGATATACTGGACTCTCGATCCAGCGTGTGCGGCCGCCGGCCCGGACTCCGGATCGCGCCGACGATGTTGTCGTTGATCTCCACCTCGACCTTCAGACGGGTCCTTCTCGCGGACTCTTGCTCGCCGCCGCCGCCGCTGGACACGCCGTTGAACGACGTCGGGCTGCCCATCATGTTGGAAGCCGAGCGACTGGCTCTTGTAGTCGTGCCGAACGACGCCGCCGCGTCGCTGATTCGGCATCCGTACTGCCCTCACCGGCCGCGCCGCGACCCGGGCTCAAGGGGGCGTGCTGCTCCGACTGGCCCGTATCCTTTTCCGGCCGCCGCCGCCGCCGCCGCCGCGACCGAACGAGGTGCTCACGCAGGGAGTTGGCGTTGTATTGCCGAAGAGGTTCGCGTTGCTGAGGGAGGCGAGGAGGTGGAGTGGCGCACCGGCGGCGGCGCGAGCGCCTGCAGGCCGTTGAGGGCTGATCCGCGAGCAGGCCGTAGTTGGCGAGCGTGTTTCATCGCGACCGTGATCTCGGCCGTCGCCTGCTCCGTGAAGCGCTGCCGCGCAGCGTCGCCTGATCTTGCCCTCGAACATCTGCCGTTGCCTGCCTCCGCGCCGCTGCCGCGGCTGCTCCGGCCTCCGAGCGCGCGACGCCGGGCCGGGAGGCTCGGCCGCCTCCGCCGCGATGCCGGCGCCCCCCCGTTCATGCTGGCTCGTCATCACTCATTTGCCGCTCCGCCTCCGCCGCCGCAAGGCCTCCGCCAGCATGTTGGCCACTGTCGTCTGCCCGGCTGGCCTGCTGGATCGCGTACGGCGAGCCCGTCGGGTTGGACGTCTGGCGAAGGGGCCGGAGAAGTCGGCGTACGTGACGTTGGACAGCTCGCCTGCGGGATCGGTCGCGCGATACTTACCGACGATAATCGTGCAACAGCGAAGCGACGACAAAACATTTACTCGCACAGCGCGCAGTACGATCGATCGCCGCGTCAGGGACAGGAACGAACTCTACTGTGGCTACGGGAGATGAATCACAGATGGCCATGGACGGGAACTTACTGTCGCTTACTGGGGATCTGACTCACAGAGGCAGGGAGGGGACTTACTGTCGGCTAGGAAGATGAATCCCAGAGGCATGGAGCGGGGACTTACTTGTCGGCCTACGGAGATGACTCACAGAGGCAGCCGGAGGGGACTTACTGTCACCTACGGGAGATGACTCATAGAGAGGCAGGACGGGGACTGTACCTCTCGGCTACGCGGAGATGAACTCATAGAGCAGGACGGGGGACTTACTGTCGGTACTCGGGAGATGACTCATAGAGGCAGGCGCGGGGACTTCACCTTGGATACGGGAGATGACTCATAGAGGCAGGGACGGGGACTTTACTCTCGGCTACGGGAGATGACTCACAGAGGCAGGCGCGGGGACTTTACTGTTCGGCTTACGGGAGATTGATCACAGAGGCGGGACGGGAATTTATTGTCGGCTACGGGAGATGACTCACAGAGGCAGGTGACGGGGACTTACTGTCGTCTTACGGGAGATGACTCTACGCAGAGGCAGGACGGGTGATTAAAACTGCGTCTTACGGAGATGACTCATAGAGGCATGAACGGGCGACTTACGTGTGCGCTACGGGAGATACTCACAGAGGCGAGGGACGCGGACTTACTGTCGGGCTACGGGAGATGACTCACATCAGAGGCAGGGACGGCGGACTATACTGTTCGCTACGAAGAGATGACCATTGAGAGGCATGGAACGAGGACTTACTGTCGGCCTACGGGAGATGAACTCACAGATGCATGGAGCCGGGACTTACTGTCGGCTACGGGAGATGATCACAGAGGCATGTGACGGAGACTTTACTGTCGGCTTCGGGAGATGGACTCACAGAGGCAGGGACGGGCGACTTTATTGTCGGCTACGGCGGAGAGTGACTGCACAGAGGCAGGGACGGACTTACTGTCAGGCCTCGGGAAGATGAATCACAGATGTTGAGGGACGGTGGACTTAAATGTGGCTACGTGAGCATGACTCACAGGCAGCGGACGTGGACTTTATGTAGGCTACGAGAGATGATCACAGAGGCATGGATCGGAACTTACTTGTAGGCTCGGGAGATGACTCACATGAGAGGGACGGCGGATTGTACTGTCGGCTACGAGCAGTAGATGACTCATAGAGGCAGCGGACGGGGACTTAATGTCGGCTACGGGAGATGACTCACAAGAGCAGGGACGGGGACTGTCTACTGTCGGCTACTGGGAGGATGACTCAATAGGGCAGGGACGGGGACTTCGTCGCGCTTACGAGAGATGACTCACAGAAGGCATGGGACGGGGAACTTAATGTCGGCTACCCGAGAGATGCTCATCAGAGGCATGGACGGGGACTTATGTGGTAGCTGAGAGATGGACTCATAGAGGCAGGGACGGGGACTTACTGTCGGCTACGAGAGCATACTCAACAGAGGCATGGACGGCGGACTTAATGTCGGCTACGAGAGAGACTCACAGAGCGAATGACGGGGACTTATTCGGCTACGAGAGATGAACTGCATAGAGGCAGGGACGCGGGTTACCATAGTGCGGCTTTAAGTGACTCGTTAACGGTGGTTACGTGTAATCGAAACTTAGATAGGTGCCTATATAGTCCATAGGTGGCTATATTTTAAGTCATATAAATACTCAACTAATTAAATTTTAGTTTATTATTATGACGAACGTGTTGGTTTTGCTTTACAATCACAAGCCATATCTCAATTTCGTTGAAGTATATCGGTGTTTTTTTCCTTGAGGGATGGCGTTAAGAAATGGTGACGAGGATGGACCCCATACCGCTTTAACATCCATCTTCCAAAAGATGAGAATGAAATTGTCAGCACATCGATGGATGAAGAATGGTGAAAGGTTAGTCTTCGTAGAGATGATCTCGCATCTATGATTTACCCAACAGTTATTCGTTAGCAATGATGGCGTATACACACGTAGACACACATTCATTTAATCTCTATTTTTGGCGCTTCTATACTCTCTTTCCAAGTTGTTCTACATTGCATGTTCCCGCGTGTGGGTAGACATGCCACATGATAGTCGGATAACAAAGTTTCGATATATATGGCTGTCTAGATTGCTGAATACACCCACTAAACAGAAGTGGTGAGCATCGGTTTAACCAACGCATTCTTCCACGGTTTGGTGCTGACGGTGTATGTATTTGAAGCGTGGTTGAATGAATAACTCATGTGTGAATGGCGTGTGCATGGCTTGTGAGGTGATTTATGAGGCCCCATCATTAGACGCACTTACACGCATGATACGAAAACGTCGTTTCAAGTGTCGGATTCTGAATGTGTGCGTTGTAACGTCACTAGGTTTATTCAAACCCGTAATTTATTATCGGTCATAGCGTATGTTCTAGTTCAAATTTCTCTCTATGTTTTAGCGCATGAGTCGTGGTTTGGTGTAGTGCAGGAAGGAAGATTGTTAGTAAACTAAGGAGGCAAAAGCTGATCCGCAAAAATTCAAAGATACTAGGGGAATAGAGCAGGAGAGGGTGGAGACGGAGGGAGAGAGAACTAGAAAGGAGAGAAGGGTTGAAGAGAATAAGTAGGTCGAGAAAAACAGGAACGAAGAGATGCCTCTGTGATTCATCTTCCGTAGCCGACAGTAAGTCCCCCTCCCTGCCTCTGTGAGTCATCTCCCGTAGCCGACAGTAAGTTCCCGTCCATGCCTCTGTGATTCATCTCCCGTAGCCGACAGTAAGTTCCTGTTCCTGTCCCTGACGCGGCGATCGATCGTACTGCGCGCGTGCGAGTAATAGTTTGTCGTCGGCTTCGTCGTTGCAGATGATCGTCGGTAAGATCGCCGACGATCCGCAGAGCGGCAGCTGTCCCAACGTCACGTACGCCGACTTCTCCGGCCCCGTCGCCAACGTCAACCCGACGGGCTCGCCGTACGCGATCCAGCAGGCCGGCGGGCAGACGCATTCCAACATGCTGGGCGGAGGCGGCGGCGGCGGCGGAGGCGGAGGCGGCAATGGTGTGAGTGCGAGCAGCATGAACGGGGGCGCCGGCATCGGCGGCACGCTGGCGAGCCTCGCGGCGGCGTCGGCCGCGCTCGGAGGCGGAGGCGGCGGCGGCGGCGGCGGAGGAGGCAACCAGATGTTCGAGCAGATCCAGGCGACGCTGCGCGGCAGCGGCTTCACGGAGCAGGCGACGGCCGAGATCACGGTCGCGATGAACACGCTCGCCAACTACGGCCTGCTCGCGATCGGCCTCAACGGCCTGCAGGCGCTCGCGGCCGCCGGTGGCGCCACCTCCACCTCCTCCGCCTCCCTCAGCAACGCGAACCTCTTCGGCAATAACAACGCCAACTCCCTGCTGAGCACCTCGTTCGGCGGCGGCGGCGGCGGCGGCGGCGGAAACGGATACGGGCCCGTCGGCAGCAGCAGCGCCCCCTTGAGCCCGGGTCGCGGCGGCGGCGGTGAGGCGTACGGATGCCGAATCAGCGACGCGGCGGCGTCGTTCGGCGACTACAAGAGCCAGTCGCTCGGCTCCAACATGATGGGCAGCCCGACGTCGTTCAACGGCGTGTCCAGCGGCGGCGGCGGCGGGAGCAAGAGTCCCGAGAAGGACCCGTCGAAGGTCGAGGTGGAGATCAACGACAACATCGTCGGCGCGATCCTGGGACCGGGCGGCCGCACGCTGATCGAGATCCAGAACTACAGCGGCGCCAACATACAGATCAGCAAGAAGGGCATCTTCGCGCCGGGCACGCACAACCGGCTCGTGTCGATCGTCGGCACGGCGACGCAGATACAGATGGCGCAGTATCTGATGCAGCAGAAGATCACGCAGGAGGAGAGCAAGCGCATGCGACAGAACAGCATGGGGACGAGCAGCCGCTAGGCGACGCCACCTGTACAGGCACGAGACGCGCGGTCTGGGTGCAGACCCGTGAACAGTGCACACGCGCACGTATACACATCAATATATACACAAACACACACACACACACACCAATACACACAAACATACACACGTATACACGCGCACACACACACCAATACACACAAATACACACGCGCGCGCACACACACACGCACATACGTATACACGCACACACACACATATGTATACACGTACGACGACAGATGACTTTGTCATTGTATATGACTTGTAATAATATGAGAATGTTTTCGTTACTATTGTTGTCCGTGACCGCCGTCCGGGTAGCAATGGCAAGGGGGCGAATTTCGTCCATAGTGCTTTTAGGTTTATACGAGAGAAAAAAGTTGCTGCATCTATAATTTCGGAAAAATATCGGTGTGGAAAGTTAGCATGGGACGTGCGGATTCAATCTTGGACTGTCCCACGGCACACGGCAGGTTCCTGGAGTGGACAAGCAGACTTCTTGTGGCCCACATAGGAAGCTCGGCTAGGCAGTATGTGGTAGATAGTAATTTCCGTTGAGTTTTATTCAAGAGTCTTTCGAGTTGATAGCATATCTGTAGCATGTAGCGTAGTGATTACTAGGGTGTTATTAGTACCTGACATTTTAAAGCATTGGTGTTTTACTGTGATCCAGATTATACTTTGATATTTTTGTTCACGTGAATTTTCCTCTTCCTCCTGTAAATTCTCACCAGAGGATCTTGTCGTCATGGTAATCATTATCATGCTTACACTCATGCGAACTTGTGCACCCTAACCCTTTTCACTCATTCTCATATTTAACTAAAGTGTATGTGTGTGCCTACATTATATCAAGAGCTAATAAATACCCAGAGTGCATGTACAACGGGAAAATAGTGCGATTTCACGGCAATATTATTCTACTTTGCCTGCGAGTCTAGAATAATTTTATGGGATTGCATTCTTTGCTCTCTAAAATAAGACCAACCGCTTGTCTCTACGGTACTCCTAGGCCAAGATATTGGAACTCAGTCTAGAACCGCACACAAAGTAGAATAATATTGGCGTGAAA
This sequence comes from Priapulus caudatus, assembly GCF_000485595.1. Taxonomy (NCBI): domain Eukaryota; kingdom Metazoa; phylum Priapulida; class Priapulimorpha; order Priapulimorphida; family Priapulidae; genus Priapulus; species Priapulus caudatus. Next base: position 1,338,199 of record NW_014577074.1, read on the forward strand.
TAGCACTATTTTCCCGTTTTCCCGTTGTACACTCTAGGTATTTATTAGCTATTGATTATATTTATGGACGTTGCTGCAGAAATGACTGAGAGCCCAACTCCGTAAAAAACTGTCAACCCAGTCCCCCATGAAAACCCCATTCTGGCGTTTTCTGTGTAATTGACTATCATTTCAGCTTCAGCCGGTGATAGTTTATCCACTGTTCTCCAAACGAGCGCCCCGTGACACGGGTCATAAGTTTTGCGTAATATCCTGTACGAATATATATATATGCTCTATAGAAAGTATGTGGCGGACCAAAAACAATTGAAGTGGAGCTCGCATCTCAGTTGTTTCTGTTATTATGGTTGGCGTTGATACGCGAAGGTGTAGTCGTGGTGTTTATACACGCCGCAGACGCTCGGAGATTTTTTAGTTCTTTTTGCTGCTTCATGTTTTCTGTTGGCGCTATGCCGCCGGTGTGACATCGGCCCCCCTGCGCGATCATTCTGTCATATATCATTTTTTTGGGGAGAATAAATAAGGAACGGTTGCTTTTAGCATTTTGCTGAGAAAATTATTCACCACTTGTCATGTCTTCTCTGTCACGTTTGCTCACTCGCTCATTTCGCTCATAGGGGGAGTCGGTGTGGAGAGGGCTGGGGTGGGGGTTGTTGGTGGTCGTGGTCGTGGTAGGGAGGGGGGGGGTGCTGGTGTTTGCACAACGTTGCGAATGGTGTCGCAAGCGACGACTAATGGCTCGTTGCTGCTAGCGTCAGCGTCGCAACGGCCGGCGCGGCGGCAGGATGTAATGAGATTCGGAGTGCGGCTCACTGCATCCTGGCGGTCATGGTAGCATGGCTAGTCGGAGTCAGCTATTGCGTAATTAGGTATCGGGGGAAGCAGATCATTTTCATGTACATGCATTTACACTACAGGCAAACAAGCGCGTTATCTCGCTCCCCCTTCGCTGTCTCTGTCTCTGTCTCTCTCTCTCTCTCTCTCTCTCTCTCTCTCTCTCTCTCTCTCTCTCTCTCTCTCGGGCGCGCGCTCTCTCTCACTCTCTCGGGCGCGCGCTCTCTCTCGCTCTCTCTCTCTCTGTCTCTCTGTCTCTGTCTCTGTCTCTTGTTCTCTCTCTCTCTTCCCCCTCTCTCTACCTCTCTTTTTCACTCCCTCCACCTTCTCTCTCACACTCCTCTCTCTCTCTCTCTCTCTCTCTCTCTCTCTCTCTCTCTCTAACGTGCCGACTTCCATATGAATCGTTTGTGAATTCTGTCTCCCCTTAATTTGCAAAGTGCTTTCGTTAGATGTTGGCTATCATTCCATCTAGTTACCCTAATAGGTGTAGTTACGCGCATCATAATATCTGCTGCTGCTGCTGCTGCTGCTGCTGCTGCTGCTGCTGCTGCTGCTGTTGCTACTTCCGAGGCGTCTGTCGAACTACGTGACGTCAGCGTGCGGCCACGTGATCGACGCGCACACTAATTAGTCTGAAGGCGTTGTTTGAACGCGGCCGAATATATTACAGACAGGCAGGCAGGCAGTCGAGAGTCATGGTAGCTGGCCATGCACTCATGATCATCATCTACATCATCGATCGTAGCGCAACGTCTTCCGAATCTACAATCCTTTCATCCGCGAATAGCACACACGACCTCTCTCTCTCTCTCTCTCTCTCTCTCTCTCTCCATCCTTCTCTCTCTTCTCTCTCTCTTTCTTTCTCCTTCTCTCTCTTTCTCTCTCTCTCCTCTCCTCTCCTCTCTCTACTTCGTCCTTCCTCTCTCTCTCTCTCTCTTTTCTTCTCCTCTCCCTCTCTCCTCTCCCTCGCCCGTGCGCTCTCCTCTTCCTGTCTCTTCTCTCCTCTCTCTCTCCTCTCTCTCTCTCTCATCTTCTCTCTCTCTCGCTGTCTTCTCTCTCTCTCCGTCTCTTCTCGGTCCCAATGCAATTGTTCCCGTTGTGCTTTGGTCGTGTGCTGCGGCTCCGTAGGTCTGTCGCCAGGGAGGCCGACGGCACGTGCGCGCCGCAGTTGGCGGCACCTCGTAGATGCCACGTTTGTACAGCAGCGGTGGCCTGAATCAGGGGCTAACGTCTCCGAAGTAGGGGGGGGGGGCAAGGTCCCCGACGAGAAAAGTCCCCGCGGCGTGTGTGGGTCTAGGATCTCCGGCGGTGTG
>NW_014577074.1:1345348-1371666 GCF_000485595.1 Priapulus caudatus
TCGTTTGGTGTGTGTGTGTGCGTGTGTGCGCAGTGTGTGTGCGTAGTGTGTGTGTTGTGTGTGGTGTGTGTGTGGGTGTGTGTGTGTGTGTGTGTGTGGTGTGTGTGTGGTGGTGTGTGTGTGTTGTGTGTGTGTTGTGTTGTGGTGCTGTGTGTGTTGTGCTGTGTGTGTGTTTGTGTGTGTGTGTGTGGTGTTGTGTGCGTTCTGCGAGCGGCGTGTACGAGAGGTGCAAGATAAGAGATGAATAGCACCAAGAACACAAGTTCGATTTTTTTTCGAAACCCCGAGTGCTTCGTTCTGCCGAAATTAAATATTCATGAATGCTAGGCTTTTATTTATTTAAACAGAATCGGATAATTTTATCGGGGAACTTTCCACTGTCGTAATTATCATCAATTTTTAAAACTGATAATTGCATTTAGGGATTACAATAGTTTAGCGCGGTTACTGTGCCAACCACATATGCGTCTGGCCTATATAGTCTTTGCATAATCGTGGTTATGATCAATGATCAGCCAAGCCATTGTAGAAACGTACACGAGTACAGCTCTGAATTAAGTAGTTTCATTATTTGTTATAGTTGACGTAACGTAACGTTCACCAATTTTCGTTCGCTATGAGTGAAGCTTAGCCGGAGGTGCGAGATACCCGGGCGCACTCACACGCAAGCCGCCCTGATCGATCACCGGCCGGCATGGAGAGAGAGAGAAAAGAGGAGAAGAGAGAGAGAGAGAGGAGAGAGAGAGAGAGAGAGAAGGAGAGAGAGGAGAGAGAGAGAGAGAGAGAGAGAGAGAGAAGAGAGAGCAGAGAGAAGAGAGAGAGAGAGCTGCGCCAGCGAGAGAGAGAGAGAGAGAGAGAGAGAGAGAGAGAGAGAGAGAGAGAGAGAGAGAGAGAGAGAGAGAGAGAGAGAGAGAGAGAGAGAGAGAGGGAGGAGAGAGGGTGCAGAAAAACATTCATTTCTACGGGTTTAACTTCGTACGTAGTTGTTAGCTAAAAGAAACCTCTTCCTCGTGACATATATTATATACTATTTCGCCAATACAAGCTTCTTTTCCTGCTTCTCGATTGCATTATTCCAAAGTATAATTGTGCTGTAATAATTAGTATCATTTAAATGTGGTTAATAGATAATAAATTTTCGGATCACACTTTTCTGTACTACGTATATTATACGGTCCGAAGTATTCCATCCGGGATTTGATCCAGACTGATAATAAAATCAGGATTCGGCATATTTTTTCAAAATTGTAATTATGAAATTTCTGCACAGTTCTGTTTTGATGTCAATATACTCGACACTCGATATAATACTCGTGCCTAGTGATGCACAGGTGGCCACTGAACTATTATTACATAATTTAAATAGCAATTAGAATTATTGATATTTGGGAATTGCTCATCAATCATTCACGCTCGACGCGATGTGATCTCTTACGATGAAGCATTTCGTTTTTACATTTTTAAGTTGCTTACGTCATCCGGTTGCAGGTGGGACCATGCGGTCAGTCCTGCAGCGGAACGGAGATGGGCAAACACATTAGGCGAGGTGCGAGATACCCGGCGCACTCACACGCAACCGCCTTGATCGATCACCGGCCGGCATGGAGAGACAGAGATAGAGAGAGCCGAGAGAGAGAGGGAGGTAGAGAGAGAGAGAGAGAATGAGGAGAGAGAGAGAGAGAGAGAGAGAGAGAGAGAAGAGAGAGAGAGAGAAGCAGAGAGCGAGAGCGAGAGGCGAGAAGGGGTGGGGGTATAGTGGCATCCTGCGGATTACTGGGACATTTATATGGACCGTATTACGACGCAGCCCGACAGTGAGCTCCGATCGCATGCCGCCGCCGCTCCAGCTGCTGGTGATGTGTGTCCCACATATGCGGCAAGGTTGCTGCTCCTCGCCTCATCCATCATGCTCTCTCTCTCTCTCTCTCTCTCTCAGCCCGACTGCCGATTGACAGACAGAGTTGACTCAGGGCGGAGCGGGAGAGCGATAGGAACCGTAAAACCGCTGTGTTAAACGCTGGCGGTACAGCTCTGACACTGCCAGCGGGAAGACGCCGTGAGCTGCGGACGCGGGTGTGCGTGGTCTCAGCCTCCTCTCTATCTGTCTACTGAACAGACAGACGTACAGTGGTGCAGTGATTGCGAACAGATTTCGTATCTCCGCGTCTACCACACAAAAACTGACTACTATGAGAGAGAGCGCGAGCTCCCGTGTATGCGCCGATGCTAAAAATTCCGGTGCAGGCAAATAAACACGGCAGTAGTATTCGCGAGTTCATGAAGCCTGCAAGATAGGCGACTTGTGGGGAAAAAAGCGCGCGCAGTTCTCAATTTGCATGATTTCGATGCGCTGCGCTAGGCGAGGTTTATAAAAGCACGTACAAATCCAGAACCTTGTGTTTGTCAATTTTAATTAATTTTTTCAGTTGTTTGAACCAACGTCGCGACAAACTAGTTATTTCGAAGGCGGGGTAGGCAATCTAGCTTGCTTAGAATCTGAATCGCACAGCTAATGTCGTCTAGTATTACTCCAACGCTGTCCCGTATGAAATTTGCTGACGCGAGCTACGGAAACGCGAACGGAAACGGAAACGGAAACGCGAAACGCAAACTAGTCTGGAATACAGAAGTATTGGTTTAATTCCTGAGTGGTGAGAGAAGCCTAATAATCTACAACATACAAAGGAGATGTTGTTAACAAATGTGAGTGATAGTTGGCCGGCATGGAGAAGCTTATAACAATATATACCGCATAGGATGAGTATATCCAAAGCTCACGTCAAGGTATGTGACGGTGCTGGCATAGTTTGAACCGTGTATATATACAGTCCATCGGTATAGCTTTCAGTTGCGAATAAATGAATGGCGCACGTATTTCACCGAGTTTGTGAGCAGTAACACACAGTTTACGCGTACAAATATTGCATAATTTAGGAGCAAATCTTGCAAGTGAACTTGTAGTTCTACTTCTTCTTCTACTCTCCAATTACACGGTAATCACAATATAAAATGTGCGCTCTTGAGCTTAGAACAGCTTTTAATATGTATGTTATGGTGTGTGCTGTCAGCACTTTGTGACTTGATAAACTGCAAGGTCATTAGGTGCAATATGAGCCCATGTCGATTTCATTCTGAACAATCACAACACTCCCCCCCCCCGATATCTATCATTTTTTCAGGCTGGCACAAATCGTTGTATACGTTTTTTATCGGAGCACTCGTATATCGTGTGATATATATATTATAACCGCGATCTAATAGTTTGTCTGGCTTAAATGTATATGTTGTGTGAGGAGCAGGCTTAGATGTTTTCAAAGGCATGGAAAAAGTTATAAATTATTTTAGGTTGGCGGCACACGCACAATATTTCTCTACAGCTATTGACATTTGAAACTGCACTGTGTGTGTGTTAGCTTTCACTGCTGCGAAAATATGCTGAAATTAATAAAGGACGATGTTTTCGCACGTGCAAGGCGGCTGGCATATGGGGTGGTGTTGCCATAGCAAGCGGCAAGGCCCAGGATTAACCGTGTGCCCCAAATTTTGATACGGACAACTACTATGTCTAAATTCCCATCGATGGGTTATCTGTCATAATTAATATTATTAATTTCTCTCACAATTTTAACCCAGCACACAATGTGAGATATTCAATGTAAATAATTGTTTATTGTGTTTCTTTTCGCTTTAGCCATGGACCGACAGTTTAAATAGTCCTACAAATTATTGTGTGGTGCATAATTTTCACCCATTCTTCATGTCTTTTAATGTATAGATAATATAATATCAGTAATGTGTCTGTTTTTCTAGTCCGTGTAAAATTAAATTGTCTCTTTTTATAGTGTTCAACGACGAAATGGGATACTCTGTGTGTTTTTTCATCCTGTTTTTGCAGACCAAGCTCTGCCTTGGATCTGTTTACTGTGATATAATATAGCGCATAGGTTTGTAAATAAACTATGAACTTTTGTAAATAAATGGAACGGACTTGGTCCTCCTTATACGATCATGGTGAACAGTTCTCTGATGTTTGCTGCTGGCGAAATGAGACCTCGACGTTCCACCTACACACTAGATACAAACGTTGAGCGAGAGAAGAGGAAAAGTCTGGTAGTGTATATATTCATTATCAAATTACTAAAGAGTTGTATCTTTTACCCTTTAATTTTTTTTTCAAAATATAATGTAAACGTATAAAAACAATATAATACTACGTTATGGTTTAACTGATACTGCTTCAAAATTAAAGAATGTGGAATGATAAAATGAAAATATCACAAACTAAATGAAACCTCAAATACATGCAAAAATATGCATAATATGTTGCATCATTTCGTTGGTAATCACGTTATAAAAATAAAACGGAAGGCATCCCAGAGTAAAATTATTTTTTCCTAACTTACTAAATTATATCTCACTAACCTGAATTAAGAGAGAGCTGTTGTTACCAAATTTAATTCTTTTCCTAATTGTGAAAATGAGATCCCTGAGTTACCCCTGGAAGAAGAGAAGATGCGATCGCAAAAGGCATAAAAAGCATGTAGAAAGCTAGAAAGCAAGACTATGCCAAGGAGGAAATTTTATAAAAAGCACGGATGTGGGCCAGGTTTCAGCTTGCGCGGCGTTATCTGCTCTTCTTCCAGAGAAAAACACATACATAACATACTTGTTGATACAAGTATTAGTGATAACCGATGTTGTTAAATTTCAATCAGACTAAACAAAAAATAGTAAATGATAAGGGAAAATAAGTCGGGGGAAAAAACGTAAATGTCGAAGGGCAAAACATGCTACTGCGATTTTCTTTCCAACAGGCGACGACGTAGCTAGCTGGCTTGTAGCTATTTGCATAAATTACTTTGGTATCATGCTGTCGATGCGCTTGCCCTGCTCCAGTGCTTTCTCCATCTTCACGAGCGTATCTACACCATCGATGACTGCCTGTACTAGCTGCACCTCACTCTTGCCAAGTCTGTCAGAATTGCTGATGTCGAAAATGCCACCAGTGGCAGCAGTGTCAACACCACCTGTGCCACGCTTTTGCAACCTTAGCTTCTCCAGGATACTATTGAAGCGTTGATCCTGAGAACGATGAGCAAGACATGTTACGTTGCACACTGATCGGTCGGTAACAGATGTAAGAGGCAAAACTTGATTGACGGTATTTTTGTCAAGTACTGTGAAATATTAATGGATGCAAGAGGTGAAAAATTATTGCCGATAGTTTTGTAAATTACTGTAACATTATTCGCTCTTGTGACACAGAGAAATGAGTGGCTCATTTTGTAGTCACTTTAATAATTTTATGGAGTAATATTTGTATGAACATGAAAGGACATTGAAGAAAAATTAAGCACACTGGCTAAAACTATAGGCCTACTAGTACAAGAAGATGTCACCATACCTGGCTGAGTCTAGGTAGTTTGACATGAACACCTGCACGCAGACCTGTACCCAGGTTACTGGGGCAGGTCAGGATGTAGCCAAGGTGCTCATTCCACATAAATTCGTAGCCCTTAGATTTGATCAATCTCTCTACCTAAATGGGAAATTTAGTTATGTAGTGATTGATTTATCTATTTGATAATAATTATCCATTCATGGCGTCACTGGAATCATGGCCTGCGTGGGCAAGCTAGGCACCTAATTGCATCAACAAATGGTAATTGTCATAATGCATATGGTCTGTACCGTTATGATGCATTTATATAGCCCGGCAGAGGGTAACACAATTTACGCATTCAGTCAGGGATCACACACCTGCTGCTGTCTACAGCAGCAGTGGCATGAGCATTAGGAGCAACGGAAGCAAAACCAGCAGTGATAACATCAACAAAAACAGGGGTGTTTGCACTGATAATAAACGAAAGCCTATACCTCCTGCAGTCCTCGGCTGAACCGCTCAAAGACTGCCCTCATGTTGCCGCCTTTCTCCATGGATATAACGCGGGTGTGGTCCTCCTCGTTCACCCATACAAGGAAGTTCTTGGAATTGTTGTGCCAGATTCCACGGGCATCTGGCCAGTCACGCGCCATTCCTGCACAGGTGAGCAGTGGAGATACGGGCTTGTCAAAGAGGAAGTGGTCCTGGAAGACAGGTGAAATAACCATAATCTTTCTTGGACGGTTAATTCTGTATTCCAGTCTTCACTTATGTGAGCCGTTTGAAAACGAGTGTTTTACAGCGAAACAAAGTGATTTTTCTTACATCAATCAGTTTGTCTTGCTCTGCGTCGGTCATGTTATTCAGTGGGTAGTACTTTCCCTGCAGATCTCCACTCAGGCCATTAAGGGCATCGGATACAACCCTCTCTACTTCGCGTCGCTCTGCGCGGTCGCATGCCGGTGGCAGAGAGAGGCCACGGATGCTACGACCAGTACGCACACGAGCTGACAGCACATAGTTAGAATCTAGCTGACCGCCACGAATCTGTAAGCACCAAGTTATGTCAGGGAAGCATGTGCAAGCATCATGTGCTGTCTAAACCCCCATACAGTGTGCCATGGTAATGTAGCGTTGAAGTTACACCAAGATTTAAATGAAATAATTTAGAGTAAAATAATCAAAGACGAAGTATAAATTTTGTGTTCACTAAAAGAATATATTGTTTACAAATCATACAGGTCTCTACACGGTACACGCTAATACTCAGAATCCCAGATTCGAACCCCTCCTGCTCTTCAAATTTCTATTTATATGCAAACTCTCCACCAATCATACTCATTTCCAAATTCTCCTCGACCAATCACACACAACTGCCTATAACGCTTTGTCTACTCAAAACACCCGCCATAACCCTGAGAACAATATATATATATATATATATATATATATATTGTTCTCAGCCGCCATAACCCCCGCCATGACCCCCGCCATAACCCTGAGAACAATATATATATATATATATATATATTGTTCTCAGTCAGTTGGTTGTTAATATATATATATATATATATATTGTTCTCAGCCGCCATAACCCCCGCCATAACCATGAGAACAATATATATTGTTCTCAGCCATAACCCACATATCGAACACCCGATCTGCAGCCCTGTCTAGACTAATATTCCTTAAAACTAACACGCGTCTACATCGCACACGCAACGTACTATTTGTAACCTACATGCTAACTACTGCACCTAACCCAACCCAGGCTAATTTCAGCCAAATCTAGCTACACTTACTACTTTATGTAAACATCTGTAAAACACATGTTACAGTAACACACTATGGTAATTAAATATAAAGAGAGGGAGAAGGAGCAGGAATGAGAACGAGAGATAGAGACAGAGAGATATGCATATGTATCAGGAGTAGATAATAGGGATCTATTATCTATTATCTACTCCTGATATGTATACATTTAAAAACATTTCTCCATCTTATAATCATACTTAACATTTAAAATAGACAATATATATCAATAAAAGATCAATGTACAAAAAAATAATGTTGGTCAAGTATCAACATGTACCAAATAACAAACCATCCCGATTATATTTACGAAGGCACAAATGCTAAGCTTTATAGTTAGGTAGGTATGTTTTCTTACTGACAGCTGCGGTAATGTGAATTTTATCTACCAAAATGTCATGTTGCATGCTCCACATATACGTTACGAACATGATTATTACACAAAATATTGTGTATAGTTATTGAACTTCCTTGTATACCTTTCTGTAGTCAATGTCAGTTGGATGCTTGGCGTCTGGACCATATCCTCCATGTCTGTCATCAATCACCTTGTCTAGAAGGTCTGCAAACACCTAGTAAACATGTTTTACAATCAGTGATAATTTTTCATTCGTTGAATTTCGTTAACAGACACCCAGGATTCTTCCCAGACCTTTAATACATGTCGGGTATGACATGCCTTCAAAATTAAAGCTAATATGTAACATCTCGTCTCCAACATGCCTTTATTTCCTAATCTTCATGCAGCTGTGTTTACTTCTGACAACCCCAACACAGTCATGCTGTTTCCTTACAGCTTGATGTATACATCTCCAAACTGATCGAGTTTACCTGTGTCTTGGGGCCACTTATTATATACATAATCGACCTGAATTGGTACAAGCCCCTCTTGGACACTCCCCCCATTCTTTCATAAGTGACATGCCTTGTGAAATTCCTTGGGAGAATCCTTGACACGATTACATATTATCAGGGGTTAATAATGACAAATTGTCATTATTAATATTAACCCCTGGTATCATATTATAGGAATAGCATCAGTGTAACATGTATTTAGACTTGTACTTTGAATGTTTATATCAAAAATTGATCTATTCACATTAATGAAACCAGAAAAACAGTTTGCTTTGTGAATATTTTGGGGTAGGGTTATTTCCCACGATGGGACCTTTCTTGTCAGCAATCAACTTTAATGGTACATTGCTTAGTACCCATACTAGTGTTCAGACTACTGCATATTTCTTATTATGCGTGTTTGTCAGATCCATACTTTGATTTGTCAGATGTGCAATTTCCTTATGGCGAATTAAAAAGAATGTCATAGTTGGCATCAGTACGTAAGTTCCTGTTGAGCACAGTTAAAATGACACTGTAATCAGTCTTGTGGTATATATATGAATTATTGTACATCACAATAATCCTGTATTTGGTTATATAATACAAATGCATGTGCACACCTCATATGTCTCTTCATCACCAGCAACACAACCAACGGTGTAAATGAATGGATGTCCTGGGTTATCAATGCCTGTCTGTATGACACCATCTAGTGTAAAGCCATTGGGTGTTCTTTTATCACACAATTTGGCATAGACCTAAAGCAAAATATGCATATCAATTATCAAAGATTAAATATTTCAATATTTTGAAATAAGATTGATTGCTTACATATTATAAATGTATATTTGTCACTTTTGGCAATAATTATAAATTCTAAACTTATATACTTTTACAGATTAAACTATATTAGTATTTATAATTTTTTGCTAACAAGATATAATAAATTACAGTTAGGTTAGATTAGCTCATAGGGACTATGTCCCCCAGGGTACTACCGGAACGTACCCTGGTCTTGTCGCAAGGTAACTGAGGACGTACCCTGGTAACTTTTGATTATGGTTACAAATGTGCTCCGAAATTAAGTCGTTGTCTGGTTGTCGAAGACAACCAGTAATTTGCGCGCGGACACCTACACCAGTTTGAGAATTGTCCGGTGGGACACCAAGAAAAATTGACGAAAACGGTCACATTATATTTATGTTTTTCTCGAGGGTTTCCAAGAGCACTTAGTAGCCTCGGCGGGAACGCTATAATCTATGGGTGTGAGGGAGAGGCGACGTATACCCGAGCTGCTATCTGGTGCCAACACTGTGGCAGGAGTTTTCTGATTTATGAGGAGTGAACTGCGATTATTGGAAACCACAAACACGCAAGTTCACCCACTACATTTTGGTATTTTGGCTTCACTATTATTTTGTGAATTTTCGCGATGGCGTAATTTGCCGCATGCATAACAACACAGTGGATCAATGTTGATACTGAAAAGATTAAAAAAAGAGATTGTCGTAGTCAGATAGAAGCTGTAGCAATGTACTGCAAAGGTGCCGCAGAATACCATCTCCTGGCGAATCTACATTTTCAAGAATTTTCTGGGGGAGGACCCGCCATACCCCCCTTGTTTTTTCACGAACCTCCTGGAACTCTAAGATCCGTCACTGAACAATTACACTAGAAGAGGAGATCGTTTGGGAGCAAGCACAATTGAACAAAAATGTTGCTTTTGGCAATGCACACTCAAAGCAAAAGATTGCAGAGAGAAGGTAGAGGACCGTAGGGTGTGGAGAGGGAGGCAAGAGGAGCATTAAATATTAAGTTCATTCATATTTTGCGCAGTTCGCTGTTTATTGGCCCGGCCTATCCCCCCGCCCCCCACAAACCTTCGCTTGCAAAAACTCTGGTAAATACAGTGAGTTTTGGGTGTTTTTATAGACCATACTTATTATGTGAATTGGAAAATAAGAGATTTTGGGATAATTATTTTGGGCAAGACAGAATTTGCTTGCGGAAACAACGTCCGCTTTGATGCCTGGGTTGTCAGCAGGACAACCGACATTTTTTTTGTTTCCATCTTCGACAGCAGTGGTTAGGGTTAAGGGTTTAGGGTTATGGGTTAGGTTAGGGAGTAGGCGTAGGCCGACTCCCTACTCGTTAAGATGGGATGGTAGGCGAGTAGGCTGCCGGCATACGTTAGATAGTACCATAAAAGGGTAGGGGTCCGGATAGTACCCCTGGGGAATAGACGCCTCTCAGCGTTAAGATTATGCTTCGTAGGTTTAATGTCCCCGCTGACCTCGTGTTTGCACTGGGCTCGTTTACTATTTCTGAACTAAGCCTAACCCTAACCTAATATACATATAATATCTTATATAATATATATAGTATATATAGTAATATAATAAGTATATTAAGTCAGAATATATACTGTCATATATAATAGACCCCCATAGACCTTATCTGCGTTAGATTAGGGTAAATATTAGACTGGGGTTAGGCTACCCATTAGGATTAAAAAAGGTCTAACTTGGGTAACACAGTAGGAATACTGAAAACTAGTTACTTACTTCAGGGCTAAGGTGTTTTGCCATGCAATTGTGGTGCTTTGAAAGATCAGGGAAGTTGGCACTTGGGGGGTATAACCTGCGCACAGGCCTACTATCTGCTAAGTGCTTCTCACGGGCCATATAATATCCAGCAACACCAGCCACAGCAAGGCCAGCAGCCGTGAGATAGTTGTTTCCTAGGTTCATCGTAAACAGCCGAGAGAATGCTGACATCTTAATAAATCTTCCTGAAAGTAGATATTAGAAGTAATATATTTAAGCCGCTAATTTAGAATTATTCTAGTAGTAATACTAATACTTAGCCAATTTTTTATCAGTCAAACAACCAGAAATCCCAACGGTCAACCTCAATCTAACCGTAAGCCCATAATTAATATCTGGGTCCTAAAGTAGGCTTGAATCTAATCTTACACTACAACCTCATAAATAATTGATGATGATTATGATTACAATTGATTATTACTAAGTCTAAAGTTAGACTCGCAGAGACACAGGTCTCATAACCTCATAAATATTAGTCTTCAATATCCAAGGAACTATATCGAAGACGGAATAAGACAATTGTTGATCAAATAGACAGATAAACATTCAGAAGCGCAGTAGAATAAGCCGCATATTTGCAATTTTTAAGGTTGAGAATTCCAATACGGAATGACAGAGACAAAGATTTTAAGCTGAAAGAGATCCTTTGATGATGGCACGTGTCGAAAATCAATGATCACGCTCAAATAATCGAGTGCAACAAACAGGCTTCATCAAACAAGAGGGAATGCCAATCTTCACATGACCATGGTAAATTTTATGTAAAGTTATAAGTTTAGCATGGAGTACCTACCCACTTAATTCTATCTCCGTCTTCGTTATAGTACCTAGGACTTTTGAAGACTAATATTTATGAGGTTATGAGGCGAAAGCGGACAGGAAGTCGAAGAGGACGCCTATCAAGTTGAGCCAAAACAACATCTTCATCACTGTCATGTATTGATAGTTTTTGGAAACCCATTATATCGCATCCAATTTAGAGCTGTTCTGGCGTGTATAGAGGCACCGACCTGGCGAAGCATATTCTAATATCATAATATTACCAATTTTAGGAATTTAGGAATTTAGGAATTTTAGGAATTTTACCAATAACAGATAAAATAGGATATAAAAAACTCATGCTACTACAATACATAGTTAAGCTAGATAACAATAGAGTAATTAAGAGAGTATTTATACAGCAGATCAAAGAGGAAGGAAAAAAATTGGGTAAATGAAATTTTAATAATCCTAAAGGAATACGAACTGGAAATATCATTTACAGCCATGGATTAAAACCAAAAAGAGCCTGGAAAAAACAAGTCAAAGATGCCATCTTAAAAAAAGAGTAATTATGAGAGACAAATTGAAAACTAGAGATAAAACAAAAATGAAGATGATAAACATTGAAATTAACATAAAGAGGACTTGGAACATTTATATAAATGTGATAGCTATAATAAATATAAGGATGGAGAACAAATAGAACTAGAAGGCTGGAGAGGGGACAACCACGGGTTATTGAAACCAGAGTTAGATTATGTGCGGAAAATTTTGTTGATTCGAAACACTAGGCCTAATATCTAGAGAATTAAAGGCGGCATTATAATCTCCTTTTTCTCTAGATAATCCCCGCACTTCGTTGAATCGAGTGCCTTGTAAAATACGAGAGGGAGCCAAGATACAATATACAAGATATATACAACTTATTACAAGATAATATGGGGAGAACCATGGAAAGCCAGGGACTGAGTTTTAAAGTCGCATGCGTTTTGAATTTTTGCGCGCATGCATTCATGCATCATGCATGCTAGATACAATAATAAATTAATATGTAACCCAAACACAGGATAGGGCCAACCCTAGCTCCAAGAAACGGTATTGCTAGGGTTACAATACCGTATAGACAATCCGTCGCACAGCCTGGTCGGGCTAAGGATACCCTATCCTGTGTTTGGGTTACATTATTGTATCTACAGACTTAATTTAGCTCTAGAACTATACTAGTCCGAGCCGACGCAGACCCCAGTAATGGATAAACCCGCACCCTCAGATTAGCAAAGCGGAGTTTACGTCTGCATTTGCGGACTAGAACTATACATGCATGCATTCACTCCTCGGCTCATTCTCATTACTATCAGTATACACTATATATAACGTGTAAGTATAGACTATAGAGTATAGTGAATAAAGTACTGCCGTACAGTCTAATATTTGTATAGAAATTTAAATAAAAATATATACCTTTAGCTTCTTTTATAAATTAGAATAACGATCGTCTCCTACTCTTTCGAATTCCCTGCACACACACCGACGCCTGAAGTAGAACGCACAGAGTAGTTGCCATGCAAACAGACATCACTTTCCCGTTGCCAAGCTACGCACTGTGACGTCACAGACTAACGGATACCAGCTATGATAGACTGGTACTCGCTCCCACCTCGATTACTCGATGGGATAATGGATGGGGCCTAAGCCGATAGGTGGGACCGGGTACCAGTCTACAGCTATGATAGCGGATACACACCACACTAGTAACTACACAGACTGGACACTTCGTCTACCTAGACTGGTACTCGCACCCACCTCGATTACTCGATGGTATCGATCCCCATCGAGTAACTAAGCCGAGAGGTGGGAGCGAGTACCAGTCTATTCGTATACCCTGCAGGTATACCACTGATCTATATATATCTATCATATTATAGAGATCAGTGAGGTATACCTGCAGCACTGATCTCTATAATATAATAATGATTATATTATAGAGATCAGTGACCTGCAGGAACTGCTTGTTAAGCGTTTCGATGGTGCAGCCCCTGGCGAATGAAGCGGTCAACTACTCAAAATGGCATCAGCTGGCGGTTATTGCAGTGCTGGAAATTGTTCCAATGGCAATACTACAAGGAAGAAAAACCCAGATATAGCGTTTTCCACAGATATATAAGAGCATGATAGCGAGGTACTAGATTGATCACGTGTTGCATGTTATATACGTTTGCAAATAATAAATTCGTTAGGACGGCAGTGACAGATGCAGTGCCAGTGACTCACTGACTGCTGTGCACACGAACAGAGACTGTAGGCCTACTTATTGATTGTTTAATCATATCAAGAGTAGATAATAACACATGTGTTATTATCTACTCTTGATCATATGTAATCATAATATCAATGTAAACTAATACAAGATACAATCTTATGAAGCTATTTAACAGTTAAAAGTTAGGGAAAACATTGATCAAGATGTACATAGACTTCGGAAGTGGATCTGCAATATAAGAAGAGCCGACATTGATGGGTTAAAAGACAGCCAATACAAATATCTGCTAATTTGCGAGGATCATTTTGAGGCATCTCAATTTATGTGTCCAGCTGACAAGGGTAAAAATCACTGGCTGCTTTGAAATATGATATGCTGTACCTATTTAAAAATATAACTATTATTAGTATGGGAAATTAGTAAAAAATCTTGCTTTCTCTGCTTCTCGTCGTGTGACTCATGAATGCCCCATTACTCGTTATACATGTACCAGGCTTGATTTCATCATAGATATATACAACACATATGTTGTATATATCTATGATTTCTTGAAATATACATAAACAGAAAAATACGTTTGAGAAATATTCACTGCTGGGCACTGAAGTATATCATTATTGCTTATGGCAATATCAAAACTATAAACCAACACATGCTGAATAATTTGGCTAATAAAAAATTCAAACTGTCTGTATTTTACCTTATTTTCCATAATTGTTCCACCTTTATTAAAAACACAAGGGCAAGTCAACAAATTTAAGAGGCTAAGAAAGGATGCAGTTCCATCTCTGATGGAAGTCAGTAACCCTCCTGCACTCCCAACTTAGAAACAAGCCGAATCGTAAATTGCTAATGCTCCAGCACTTTTGATTAAGCTTCTTAGCAATAAATGTGATCAATGGTATTTGAGTAAAAAATATGGAAATTATATCGTCTTTATTATTTTTATTGTTTGTAGAAAAAACAAACATCTTACAAAATCCGGTCACAGACTAAGGAATAAATTAAACTACAGACTGTAGCACAGTGTACATGTAGTACGTGTGCACACTACGCATTGTGACATGTGTATTGTGCATTAGTCTGTGATACGGTGTGGATGATCGTTTTGCATGTAAAAATAAATGTATAGCCGTTTAATAGAGCAAAATCTACTTGAAGACTAATATTTGACCTTCTAGATTCAGGAATGTATAGTTAAACTCCAGTCCAAATATTAAAATTAACGATAGAGACGTTTTAATGTTACAACGTTACACATCCACGGTCTGACCGTCTGTCACCACAGCCAGATTTTTAGTGTACCGCTTCATTCGCTGGGCGGCGCCACCATTCAATGGCATTACACTATTTTGGCGTTTCGAGTCTGTGTGTATCAGTATCACTGATCTCTATTATACTAATATAATATAATATAATGTATATAAGTGAGTATAAATTATATAATAGAGATCAGTGGTGTGTTACTGTGTATCCGTTAGTCAGTGGTGACCAAAGATCGTATAGTGCCGGAGGCACTATATACGATCTTTGGTGGTGACGGTGACGTTTTTTATTGTTAACGAAGTCGAAGAGCTTTATGGGATAGATGAATTTGAGGCCCGAATGGAGATTGTGGAGACCAGTATATATAGGTTTATGTACCTGTAAATAAATAATTACGGTAAATACTTATAAATAAAGTCCACATTGTCATTAATAATTATATTTTTAATTATTTTATGCCGTAAAATTGATAAAAGAGACTACGTACAGTAGTAATGTGTTCGCTTACTAATCCCCATTTGAGCATTAAACATCAATCATGGCGGCGTCCACATTGCATGTTGTTTACTTATTAATCCTTTTAAATTCCGTTGTAATTGAGTCTAAGAAAGCCGAGCAGTGTGATGTATCTAATATTCAGGTTACTACTCCCGATGGCGTGACGCAAGAAATTAAAATAGGCCATTTGAGATCCGTAGATCTTTGTGAAAACTGTGAAACGGACGCTTTTGGAGTCCGTGATAATTTTAATCACGATGTTGATGAAGCTGCACGAGTGCTTCTAGCGAGATTGCAATTTACCCTTCCTAACTTAGAAAGTCTGTTGAAGTCTGAGCAACCGTCTTTCTTTCACGCTTATTTATTCAGCGATGTATATCCCTCATGCACCAGTAAGTAGTTACTACTAAGTTAGTAGATGGTAATTTTAATGCAGCCAAACCACAACTTGGCAATTTTTATTTATTTATTTATTTAACGACAGTACATATGCTTGACAATGATTGTCCGAGATACATACTACTAGTACTAGCCTTTGCATTTTAGTGACCTGATCTCGTTGGGTAGTGGCAGATATGATATAATTATATAAGATAATGTTATACAGTCCTGTTAAATAGCTGGAGTGGATTCTCCCCATGCATTTAAAAGGCATGTCGTGTCGGGGTCACATGTCAACTCGACCGGCCGACAAACCCGCCCAGTGTGGCGAGTTCACTCGTCTGGAGGTGGGGCAGCTCATCTCGTAGGTCGAAATTACCTTCCTGGAGATCGGCCAGCTCGACTCGCTGGCTAACACGTTTATGGATGGATGGGTGGATAGCTAGATAGAAAGTCTGACAGACAGATAGATAGATAGCTAGATGGATAGATAGATAAATATATAGATAGATGTAAACATCAGTGTTTCCCCTGGCCAAAAACGTCAGCGAGGCGGTAAAATTATTTTTGGTGTTTGCGCAGTTCGAGAAGCGAGCAATGCGAGCACCAAAGGAAAATTTTTAAAAAAGGTGCAATTTGGTTCTAAGCTATTCTGAACACATTATATGAGACTCTTGGATCACTTTTTCAAGTTGCCAAAAGGAACAAACAAGCTTCTGGGAAAGGTTTTACTTTCGTTTTTCTCCTCCCCAGTACTCGGTTTTCTCCTCCCCTACCCCCATACATAGATCAATGCTGCCGCATATCCGCAAAGTTACAAGTGCCCAGAATCTTGAAGTATTTACAGTTTACATTGCTTCTAGACGTGATGCGGCCATGATGCCAAGGCGCGCCGAGGTACGCCGCACCTCTTTGTTAATTTCAAAGGTGGGGACCCATTGAGGTACGGAATCGCCGATCTCAAGAACTAGGGCATTTTGCTAGGCTAGAACGGTTTCCTACGATAGAGTTTGGCACAAAAACGAAAATAACACGTTGTTTAGCGCACTGCGGTACGTACCTTCTGTTGCATTTTCGCATCTTCGTAATCAGAATAAGGCCCGCCTTCTTCGTTGATGGGCATGAATGGGGCGTCACCGACGTGACCGTTTCCTTTCCCCAGCCTGTTTACTTTTCGTAAATAATGAAATGCCCGGCCGATGCATTTCGCATCGAACAGGAATATTTTCTGCATTTTCACTCGCTGTCGGAAGTGAACGAGTGTGTCATTTATTGAACAATTCAATAAAACACACACAATGTTCGGCGCTAATGTTTACATGCCACAGCGCCATCTCTTGGATGTTTTATAAGTAAATATGGGGATTTTCAAATCACCCCACTCACATCGCCGTTTTTATATACATGTATTTACCACAATTTACGTATAGAAACTATATGTTATTTTTACTGATTTCTCCGTATCTTTCCTTGGAGTTTTCATCGTCTTTCAATGGCTTTTCGTAGGGTTTTCTGCGGTGATTATTATTTTGCGCAGGCACCTCATTTTGAAAATCTTCCAACATTTTTACCTTCTTCCTTAGTTAAGTTAGTCCATCTTTCACTGTTATTTAGGAAGGAAAGGTAAAACTGTGGCATTCGTATAATTTCACTCTGCTTCTATAGTATGATTTCCATAATTTCTCTTTCTGCCAATGATAATATTTCCCTCATCATGAACCTAATTTTTCAGTTCGGACTCTTATCATATCGATTTGTTATAACCTCCTATATCATTAATTAAATCCCTAGGTATGAATATTTGGTGCATTTTTTTGATTACTTGGTTGCCTATTAATATCTCCTTCTCTAATCCTTTCTTTGTTTGTGAATTTTATAACCATTGTATTTGTTTTGTTCATATTAAAGTCTAATCTTTTGATTCAGCTAATCTGGAGAATGACTGAGCGATTTTTGTTACTGTTTTATAATCTCGCATTCCTACAATATCGTCAATATATAATCATTGCCATCTTCTAAAACTACAGACCATCTGCTGACCGCTGTGGAGACGTGCAGCGGCCTCGAATTTGGCCACGGTCTCCAATGCGGCGAGCGCTTCATACTTGAACATCCCCGCGTCGCGTGCGCATATCCGCGCGAACTGCGCGTCTCATCCGCGCGCAGCGCTTAGGATCAACAGCAAAGCTGTGCCACGCAATCTTGTATCATGTCTCTCTGGATATCTAACTGAATAAAAATAGTCTACTTTCTACGTAAAGAAAAGTGACGAATTCAGTTAAAACAGCTTTGATTACGTGCGTGTCAGGTGTCAGTGGTCGTGCCCTCACTACCCACGATAACCCCTGCGACATATGAACTTATTGTTATGCGCGCATAAAAACACTGGGCTACGGTACATGCCGCCGCAATCGATTTCTTAGACTGTCACGAGGTTTTGTTCGTGTGGCGAATCATGCGTTGAGGGTGTTCATGCCCTCGACTCTAGATGTTTTGGATACCCCGTCTACGTTCAGGAACGGAGCGTATTAGAATGCGCTCCCGTTTACAATTCTGTCTAAACTGCCGTTGCAATAACCGGAGTATTTCAGCGTAATATCAGGGGAAAAAGTGCCGGTCAGGAGGACGGGCAGTTTCGTAGAGATGGTGGCCGAAGGAAAAACTTGGTGGCCTCAGGCCTCCGGGTCGGCACTAATTTTGAACGCTGTCAATAAAGTGTAGTTTATTGATGGAAGAACCGTGATTTTCGTCAGCGAGGCGGTGTTTTTGGGTAAATTTCTATGTGGAGGCTGAGATTTCAATTAGCTCGTGTCAATGCAGGGGAAACACTGCACATAGAAACTTAAACAATTTGATCAATCTAGCTATACACATTTCCAAACGGTCCATGGATGGATGGAGTCGAGCTGCCGCGATCTCCAGGAGGGTAATTTCGACCTATCCGAGATGAAGGCTGTCCGCACCTGCCAGACGAGTGAGCTCGCCATAAAGCTGGCCGAGTTGGTGCGTGGGTCGAGTTGACCGGTGCCCTTCTCGGATCTGACGTGCCTTTCAAACCGGAAACTAATATGTGATATCTCATATGTCCTCCAATATGCCTTATTAATTGCCTAATGACATGCCTTAATTTTTAGCTGTGCATTTTGTAATAGTTATGTTCTTGTTTTTTTCAATATTGTCCTGTTGACTACATGAAAATAGAGTGCCTAAAATGGCATAGGTTTGTAAATTTTATAAAATATGTGTTAGGAGTGGATAAAAATCCTTTAGCCCTTGGGCCCTTCCTCATCCATATGAACTTCATAAGGAGAACCATGAGTAGGTTTTATCTTTTAGTGTTTTGCCTATTTAGCAGGTCTGAATTATCATTTTCAAGTAGTAGTGTATTGAAATCAATGCAAATCTTTAATTTGAATGATTTCTGTAAATGCTGATTTCAGTAAACTTGCTATTACTTTGTACTGGTGTTGGTCACTGTCATAAATGATTTGATTGTACATATTAAAAAAATATGGTATCATCCCAAGCAATATGTCTTTGTCAGTCTAGAACCGCTTTTTGAATCGCCAACCCCCAAAGCCATAAATATTCCAGTGACCTTTCCTCAAGCCTCATTGGTTACATATATAAATTATATACTAGTGTGATGACTTAACCATTTATTTTACATACACTTTGCATTGTGGGAGATGTCAATGTGTGCTAGTAGAATACAAATTTCAAGATTGGCATCACATTGTTGTTATATGCTATGTGTATATATATATACGTCTGCATGATACCATAGTATGAGTCCTAATAATAGAAAGGTAATGATAGTAAGTAAGGCTGATTTCATTTACTATGCCACAGGTTCAAATATATATGAAGCTTATATGAGACCACCCACCTAATGAACAAAAACCGAATGGTTTATTCACTGGGAGAGTAATAGTGATATCCTCAAGCTCAATGAGTCAATCAATTATCTATCAAACCCTGGGCGCAATTGCAAATGCTGCGTGAATTTCACTGGAATAATACCATTAACTCATTGTTGGCAGGTGCACATGCACTAAGCATTTGCAGCTCTACTTCTATGATAGATGGTCAATAATTAATAAAGATATAATTAGTATAATTATTTGTCAACTTTGCCCCAAGTGCTGTTGTGATTAACTGATAGACAGATCAATGTTGATTGTTTGAATATCATTAACGATTGGTCAATTTGTCTGCATAAGACAGATTGGTAAGGTTTTTGTTTGAAATTGACTCCTCAATTAGTCAGATAGCCTGCCATTAGACATATAGATCATAGCTAATTTAGACATAAA
Organism: Priapulus caudatus; assembly: GCF_000485595.1. Classification (NCBI taxonomy): domain Eukaryota; kingdom Metazoa; phylum Priapulida; class Priapulimorpha; order Priapulimorphida; family Priapulidae; genus Priapulus; species Priapulus caudatus. Next base: position 1,365,470 of record NW_014577074.1, read on the forward strand.
CATGTATACTAAGTGAGATGCTCATTGTCATCTTGTGTTGAAACAAACGAATTCTCAGTTAATTTTATATAATGTCAGTTTCTGGACTGATGGTAGCATGTGTCCAGGTATAAAGCCCATTATTATTATAATTTGTTGTGTGGTGTAAAATTTAAAAGGTAAACTAGTTGAGTACCTATATAATATATGTAAATATTTTATTATAAACTCTGTTTGTACCTGTAGGCAATGTTGAGGAGAAACCGAATTCAGATTGCAGTCAAGCTTCAGATGATTTCATGCAAAACGAACAGTTGTCAACCCAAGTGCAGGTAACAGTATTCCTGTTAGACTTGCATCCATTTATTTTAATTCCAATAATATAGAGTGGAACTTATATTTTATATAAACAACCTTCCAATTTTTCTTAAATTGATATTCATTATTGAATTTTGCAGGAGTATGCAGACATTTTATGCTCAAAACAACAAATTCCTCTAGTGACAGGTGATGCAGAGATTGACAAGAAAATAGGTATGTATTAGTTACTACTGTGATGCATATTACTCTAACATATGCCTGTAATTTACATTTGACAGCAAAATGATTGCAGAGCAAATTACTGGTGGTATTGACTTACAAATGACTTATTGGTCAGAGCAAAACATGAACACTCATATGCAATTATATAAATGAGTCTACATAGCATACGTTGGTGTCTAATTTAAACATTCTTATGCAATTAAGGACATGCATGTGATGATATTATGCTTGGTTATTATTTTATTATTGGAGCAGAAGACAGGCATGTGAATGTGTAGTGCTGGTAGAACCATGTTATAGGTTCGAAATGATTTATAGAATAATATTATAAAAACAGCTATAAAATCTCTGAAGGGTCAAGAAGCAAGATCAGTATGCAATACGTAGTAAAGTAAATGTAAATGACTTACACTTAATAAACCAGAGGTAACCCTATGCATATTGTAATTGAAGTTAAATTTTAATTTATATTTTCCTCGCAGTACAATGTTTATGCTATGTTGATGTGTCTCGTTTCAGCCTATGCAACTGCTTTACTCAATTTGAAGTTTGTTGATGAAGCCATTAAGAATTTCACATCTATTCTAAAGGTAAGAAATCTTTCATGGGCATGGCATAGGTAAACTACTGGAACACTGTATTAAACAATCTTTGGGAAAATTGTATTGCACAGAATCGCTGTTGTAGGTACACCCAAATACAGCAAGTGCACACCATGGGCGTGGCATCTCGTTTGCTAGGAAATCTTTAAATCAGGACCGAGAGGCAGCAGTACATGCTATCAATGACTTTACAAGAGCCATTGACCTTGAGCCAAAAGCTGTAGATAGCTATGAGAGGAGGGCAGAGGTAAGACCTTTGAATATTTGTTAAAATTTCCGTCATAATCTTCCTTCATCAGGTTTTACTTTGTGTTGCAAGAATTAGTGTTTGGAAATTTTTCCAGCTGAATTTTTATTCCTGATCGTCTCTAGCCACATCTGTCGGCTACATATTATTTTACTCATCTTCGAAAGGTTCTGTCCATGATGGCGCAACATTATGAAGCAGTCGCAGATCTAGACACAGCCATACGCTTGAAGCCTGATGATAAACTTGCGAAGCTGTTCTTCCAACGAGGTCTTGAACATCTGTTCACTGAGGTAAACGATGAGGAATGGTGGTGAATTGGTTAGGGTTAGGGTTAGGGTTAGTAATATTAATATTAATATTGTAATTGTATCTGTATGTGTGTGCTACACATATATTTACTTGTCGTTACAGAACTTCACTGAGTCAGAATTGGATTTTCGGAGGTCACTAGCGGAAGAGGGAGAGCAGGCATATGTACTTTACTACCTAGGCGTTGTCCTGCAGAAACGAGGGGCATTTCGTGTACGATGTCACCCTATACTATTATGTTGTGGAACATTAGCACGCATACTAGCCTAAAAATCAGAACAGAGGCATTGTGTTACGATTCTGAATGTATGATCGATTAACCATGCAGTGATGGGATGATAGTTGACTGCATACTAAATACTTTAGCAGCCACTTCAAGGTTTAGCAGAATACATTATATATCTGCCATGATGATATGATTTACATGAGTTTTAATATGGAAATCAGTTAATTGGATGCTCACTACGTGCACCACTGTGTTGAATACACTGATTATAGTTAAATGCGTACAAACGTTGTCATTGCAAACAACTATTGCTTACTATAGAAATTTCAGTATTAATAACAATGTTCGTGTTATAAACATTGTCTTTGTATCTAAGGCTATCACTGATTCTTGTTGTCTCTTATCCTCTGTAGAATGCCACACGTGTCTTTGACGAAGCTCTTCAGTTGAATCCCAGCCACCTGGAGGTGCTTCTCGCACAAGGAAACTCATACAGGTTACTATTTGCAATATTGGCGTAGGTCGCGTAGGTAGCGTTCTAGATGTAAAACTGAGAAGCGAAAGGTGTGATCCCCACTTGTGAATTATGATATATGTTGTTCTCACTAAAGCATATTGGCTTGTTTGCCTCAGTTCATCAACACTAAAGAATGGTGATAGTGTTGTAAAGTGGGGGAGTTAATATGCAATGACATGCCTATGATGGCTGGCTGCCTCTACCTCAGACCTCTGTCTATGGCAGGTGAAACAGGGTTACTAGGTAACATCAGCCATAGGACCTACAAAGATAGAAATACTGTTAAAATTTAAAAGAAATTGCTTAGAATATGCCTTGTTTACTCGAACAAATCACATTTAATAACACTTGCAGCAGAAATGAAGCTGTTTTAATGGTAGAGTTCAATAACCAATAATTTTATTTCGTAGGGAGTTGGGAGATGTAAAGCGGTCACTCAAGGCATTTGACCAAGCCTACAGCCTACACCCTGACCGCTGGCCAACAGTGTTCTACCGTGGCCAAACACACTATAGCAGTGGTCAGTTACAATTAGCCTTACAGGACTTCAATGTAAGTTGTGTGCAATACACGAACTACAATGCCTAGTTCACAACATTGAAAATGTGTAGTGTATGTTAGTCTGCATACTTCCTCTGAAGTAGATGATCTCACAGACATCACGTTTTTTTGCAAGTGCAATCCATGTTGGGTAGTTCCTTACTCTAGAAACGACCTTGTAATTCCTAGATGAGGTCATAAGATATTTGATCATTTTTGGTCCATTGGATTTAATGATAGAAGCCAAAATCCACATGAGCATACAACACACCAATCTGTTACAAACACACCTGCTATTTCCTTGTTGTCTATATGTGTATTGTTTGTCGAATGCATAGTTGTGAGTGTTTGTTGTTCATTTGTCACAGCGCTGCGTGGAACTGGACTCGCAGAACATTAAGTGCGTCTACATGAAGGGCATCACACACAGCATGCTTGGACAATTCTACGAGAGTGTCAAGGCAGAATCCAACCTCATTGTGCATTCCCAGTACACCACTGGCAGGCTGAGCCCTGAGTTCCTTAAAGCACACTACTTAAAAGGTAAGGACAGGCTCGGCATGTTGTATCTCAACCGCATTTCCTCTGTCAGCACTCGAAAATTGTGTGGTTGGCTCCTCAATAGCGCTCATAGGGTCCATGTCCGCCAGGGTACTGCCGGAACATACTCTGGGTACGGTCCGGTATACCGGAACGTACCCTGGTAACTATCTGATATGGTTAGGGTTAGGGTTAGGGTTAGGGAGTAAGCGTAGGCGACCCCTAGACTCGTTAGTGGAGTAGGCGAGGTACGGTCCGTCATATTGGATAGTACCAGGGTACTTTCCGGTATACCGGACCGTACCCAGGGTACGTTCCTGCAGTACCCTGGGGGACATAGACCCTCTCAGCCTCAATAGCAATTGGGTAAAATCAATTATATTGACTCTGCATAAGTCACCACATTGTGGCCGTGATTACGTAAATAGCATACGTGTTTACAGAGACGTTTCGTTACTACCATCGTTTGTTGGATGAGCCACTGACAACTGTCAACCCAGACCGAGATTTCAGTGGGGAATTTCGGGAGAAGTGGTCGAAAACCTTGCCATTTCAATTCGAGGTGAGAACAATGTGCATAACACGATATTATTTGTTGTCATAGTTGTTTGGAAAAGTTATAAGCTAATTTGAAATGAACAGACTGAAGTATAGAGAGCACTATATCTGCACTGCAGCTGCTGTTAATGATAAATGTAGGTCAGTTATGAAAAATGAAGAACAGATTACACTTTAAACTATTTTTTATTTCAGGGTGCATATGCTGAACAGAAAGGAATTCAGCCCCATATCTTGTAAGTATAAGGTTTTTCATTAATACGACTGATTAGTAAATAGTTAAATGCAGTGCAGTAACCTGGGGAATAATTGTTTGCTATGCTACTGATTGCTGTGATTATCATTACGAAAATAATGCGTTCTAGAAAAAATACATTCATATTAAAATTGCGTTATGTGAATCACGTTGTCCAATTGACTTCTATTATATAGTTAGGCTCATAGGATTTATGTCCCCCAGGGTACTGCCGGAACGTACCCTGGGTCCTAACCCTGGTAACTATCTGATATGGTTAGGGTTAGGGAGTAGGTGTAAGCGACTCCCTAGACTCGTTAGTGGAGTAGGCGAGGTACGGTTCGGCATATGAGATAGTACCAGGGTACGTTCCGGTATACCGGACCGTACCCAGGGTACGTTCCGGCAGTACCCTGGGGGGACATAGACCCCCTCAGCTATAGTTAGGGATGCGGTCCCACGAAAACTTTTTTCGGCCAACACGGTTAGGTAATTCTCCAACATCAAGTAATGCAGGTACAATTATCCATGCAGGAAAACAATGGCGAACATATATATATATTGCCTATTTCATATGTAATGCAAGAAAGATGTTTCTAAATATGTACTTATATAATTAGTATCCTCTATCAAGAGTACACTGGATGTAGGGTACTGAATAATTGTGAATGCACAATTATGATAAGTTATCCACTGTATAAGTTTATCCATTTACAAATCTCTGGAAAATCATATAAGAGAGTTATACTTACTTTATCTATTTTATGTTATGTAATTGTTGTGTGTGCGTCATCGTGTATGTATGCGTATCTGTAACATTTTTGCTGGTGTTATGATGCAGACATCTGTTGCTTGTAGAGACGTAGTGGTGCCAACATTCGAGCAGCTTACCACACCTGAGCAGACGCTTCTTTGTCGAGCGGCTCTCATTGGTCAGCTCGGTCAGGTGACCGCTGATGGCTACATGCCACAGGAGAGGTTCAACATTGCCATGGGCCTGGCGGCCATTGACATCTCACAGAGTCTACAGGCGAGTTCTCCCAGTTTATTAGTTTGACCGCGTGCAAGATATCTGTGTGTAGGTGAATGAGAGATACACTTATTACATGAGTTTAGATGTGCGGGAATCGGGAGCAATTGCCTGAGTGTTCTTTTTTCATAAGGGTGTATGGTTATATCTGAATTTTACAGATAATTTTTATTGTGGATTAGGATCTCTTTTGTATTATTGAAACACGTTGATGTTTGATTTGGTAAACCTATTACAATAATTACCAATAGTTTTTAGAAATATCATTGCTACTTATTACCAGTCATGTTTACTCTTGTTTCTAATTCACTATATAGGGTTTGTGGAGCAGTAAAAAAAGTTTAAAAATTGGAGGTAAGTGTTAAATATATAAGTTAGCTAACAAATGTCTTGTGAATGAGAATACATTTACAGTAAGGTAACCAATATGATACTGCATTACAATGATTACATACAGTCGTATTCCCAAATAAAATACTATTATTATTATTGAGCTTGAGGTATAACTGTTTTTCCATGCTACAGATAAACGGGTGACATGGCGGGACATATTCAACATAGCTGTGAGCTATCGACGGTTAGCTCAGATGGAAGATCCCGTTTTCTGGTTGGATCAATTTCCAGAGAAGAGTTTCAACACTGGATTTAACTTCAATTTGGTTTTTATAAAGTACGATTCCATATGGACGATCATTTATGTTAAGATCATTGCCATTAAATATAGAATCCTTATGTCCAGTGTATAGGAATATAGAATCCTTATGTCCAGCGTATAGGAAAGCGGTGTGATAAGTAAGAAGGTAGCAGCGTGTCAGTAGAAAGGTAGCGTGTGGTCAGTAGAAGGTAGCGGTGTGGTCAGTAGAAGGTG
>NW_014577074.1:1376466-1382518 GCF_000485595.1 Priapulus caudatus
ATTTTTTTTAATTTGGATAATTGAAATTTTGGCTTTTAGAAATGCACGGAGTACGAACCAGACTAGTTTTTGTTGTCTTTTTTTAAACTCTACAAATCCTAACTAACAAAACCTACTTAATCCCCAAGTTAAGACTCTAATGGTGGTGGTGGGGGCAAGCAGAGCTATTCTTCGCTACATCAGTCAAAGGTACATTAAATACTTTTTTCAAGAGGTAAATCGCACACAGACAAAAATGATTTTGCAGCGCAGTCCATCAGATTACATTCGAGGAAAATCTGACGTGTAACCTTTTGCCTTTGTCAGCAATATTTGGAACAGTCATTTTTTCAGAATGATTGATATGAATAAAACAACGTGACACCGTGCCTAACGTACACCGAAACATGTTTCAGACAATGATATTTCAGCAAGTTTAAGGAAAAATGGTTTTTTATAACATGTAAAATTTCCATCTACAAAGCAAGCAACAACGTTATAATAGGACTTCCCTAACTTACCATACACAAACAGTAAAACAAATAAATGGTAATTCTAATTGACTACACGGAGGGACACAAGATTCGATACACAAAGGTGCGCAATATATGCACACACACACTCGTACACACACGCGCACACGAACATGCGCACAGGCATGTACCCACGCACGCACACAACATACATATGCACAGACATGCACGCACATGCATGCGCGCACACACACATGCACGCACGTACACACATGCACGCACCTAGATAAAACCTTTACCTCCGAAACAACTTTTCACTGTGTTGCAGAAATTCAAAAACAAGCGCATAAGGAGTATGAAAAATCTGTGAAAAAATATACTGAAAAATCATTTTACAACCAGTGCACAAGTATGTAATATTCTTCCTATACGCTGGACATAAGGATTCTATATTCATATACGATGGACATAAGGATTCTATATTCCTATACGCTGGACATAAGGATTCTATATTTCTATACACTGGACATAAGGATTCTATATTCCTATACGCTGGACATAAGGATTCTATATTCCTATACACTGGACATAAGGATTCTATATTTCTAATACGCTGCGACATAAGGCCTCATATTCTATACGCTGTGACATAAGGGATTCTATATTCCTATACGATGGACATAAGGATTCTATATTCCTATACGATGGACATAAGGATTTTATATTCCTATACGCTGGACATAAGGATTTCGTCTATATTACCTTCTACTGACCACGCCGCTACCTTCTACTGATCACACCGCTACCTTCTACTGACCACACCGCTACCTTCTACTGATCACACTGCTACCTTCTACTGACCACGCCGCTACCTTCTACTGATCACACCGCTACCTTCTACTGACCATACCGCTACCTTCTACTGATCACACTGCTACCTTCTACTGACCACATAATGATCTGTACTGACCATACTGCGACCTTCAGTTGGCCATACCACCCCCTTCAACTGACCATACCCCAACCTTCTACTAACCATACTGTGACCACAACTTAACCATGTAGTGACCACACCTTGTATATAATGCATTTTAAGCTCATACTGACCACATTGTGACATTTTACTGACTGTACCATGACTTTATACAGACCTAAGCAGGATCTCATATTGCCTGCACCGTAGTTGTACTATAGATATGTACACGAGCTAATAATTACTGTGGTGTTTATTAGCTCTTGATACGTATATACAAAAACATAGCGTCTTGTATATATATCTATGGTTGTACAAAACAAGGTTATGCCCTAGTGCTGATTTCCTCATGCTCCTCGTGTTTATTACACACCCTATGATGAGATCATGTATCTATTTTCGCCCGTAGTAGCAAATCAAAGTGTTTCGACATACGTACAATGAGCTGATCTACGTGCAACAGTGCTCACCGGTAGTATGTCCTGAACTTAGTTTTGCTACCTTAAACGTATAAAGCTTATCACACAACTTGCGCCGTCCTTCGAGGAGTCTCGAGCTTTCACCCGGTCGGTGACTGGATGCGTCGAGCGTGTTTGACGTGCACATTCGTGTGTCGTTGTCGTTCATCAGGAGTCAGCGCATCGTGTTCAGCATCAGCACGGTGACGACGCGCATGCGCACGATCGCCTACCACGCCGAGCTCGACTACATCTTCTTACGCCTTAGCGACGACATACGCAAGACGGGAGTCCACAAGATCAGCGTGAGTATGCGCATGCGCACATACAGGCAGTGCTGGCCATGCTGCAAAAGAACGTTTCCGCTTACCTAAATAGCACGTTCTCTTGAGAAGTTGCCAGTGTTGTCGATATGAGACAGTAACTGTCGAACAAGACATGGTGTCGGCCATTTTATTTTGGTAAGCTGCTGTGGTGGGCGAGCAGGTGGAATATATGGGTAGTTTAGTTATGCTGGAGAGTAGATGAAGAATTGTGCAAACAATTGTTTTGTCATTTAGAGTGGAATTAAATATTTGTGTTATTTTTAGGATGCAGATGGACTGTCACACCTCATACTCTCTCTGGTCTACTATTTCTACAATCTCATGCCATTGACTAAAGGCTCGAGGTAAATATGGTTATCATTGTCAAGTTAGTTAGCGATCGTAAGGTGATCGATGGTTGCTAAAGGCTTTATTTGGAAAAAAATGATAGATAGTTGTAGGTTCATGCTTATTTTTACATAATTTATTGTGATTAGAAATGTGAGAGTTTGATTGCATTTCAGTGCCATAGCGTACTCTGTTGCGTTGGGCTTGTTTATGTCAATCGGAAGAGAAGTCACCAGCAGGATTCCACCTGGCAAGGTACTAGTAGCGTTTTGGAATCAAATGTGATTCCACATTGGTTACGTTTTTTTAAAATTAAGTATGTGTGGAGTTATTATGAAAATGCATTTTTGTTAGTTCAGTCGTTCATTCCTGTTTTTTATACTAGTTTTATGATTTTTTTTATTCGTTTTGTTAGTTTGTTAATAGCTATGTTAGTGTCGTTTTAGTTTTAAAGTTTCTTAGTAAATTAATGAGTATCTAGCATAATTGAGGCATTCAGGTGGTGCATTTAGAACATATTCTAAGGAGGCTAACTATCATAACCCAAACCAGACTGGTTTTCTATAATCAAATATGTGTGTAGCATTGCCTTAGTTGTGGGGGTGGTAGGAATAGCAGTTGTAGCTTCCGATGGCCATTGTCATGCTGCAGCACTATATGAGTGTCACATTTTTCTGTGATGTTAGCTCTACACTAATTAAATTCACCTGTTATTACTTTATGGTTTTTACATTTTTTCTGTTAAGCTCGCGTGACAGTTGTCTTTGTATTTGCATTTTTGTTTTGCATTGTTAGTTTAATTGCTTCAACATTTTGCTATGATGTCAATTTGACACTTGTTACGTTTCTTAGCCTTATGTTCAGTCACTATTTATATATTAATGCCTGCTGTTGGGGGCACTATGCTCTCATAGTGTTGCTGAGGGAAGGAATAGTGCCCGAGCGGTAGCGAGGGCACTATTCACAGCGTATAGGAAGAATATTACATACTTGTGCACTGGTTGTAAAATGATTTTTCAGTATATTTTTTCACAGATTTTTTCATACTCCTTATGCGCTTGTTTTTTGAATTTTCTGCAACACAGTGAAAAGTTGTTTCGGAGGTAAAGCGTTTTATCTAGGTGCGTGCATGTGTGTACGTGCGTGCATGTGTGTGTGCGCGCATGCATGTGCGTGCATGTCTGTGCATATGTATGTCACTATGTGTGTGTGCGTGCGTGGGTACATGCCTGTGCGCATGTTCGTGTGCGCGTGTGTGTACGAGTGTGTGTGTGCATATATATGCGCACCTTTGTGTATCGAATCTTGGTGTCCCTTCCGTGTAGTCAATTAGAATTTACCATTTATTTGTTTTTACTGTTTTGTGTATGGTAAGTTAAGGGAAGTCCTATTTATATCGTTGTTGCTTGCTTTGTAGATGGAAATTTTACATGTTATAAAAAACCATTTTTCCTTTAAACTTGCTGAAATATCATTGTCTGAAACATGTTTCGGTGTACGTTAGGCACGGTGTCACGTTGTTTATTCATATCAATCATTCTGAAAAAATGACAGTTCCAAATATTGCTGACAAAAGCAAAAGGTTACACGTCAGATTTTTCCTCGGATGTAATCTGATGGACTCGCTGCAAAATCATTTTTGTCTGTGGTCGATTTACCTCCTTGAAAAAAGTATTTAATGTACCTTTGACTGATGTAGCCGAGAATAGCTCTGCTTGCCCCCACCACCACCATAAGAGTCTTAACTTGGGGATTAAGTAGGTTTTGTTAGTTAGGATTTGTAGAGTTTAAAAAAAGACAACAAAAACTAGTCTGGTTCGTACTCCGTGCATTTCTAAAAAGCCAAAATTTCAATTATCCAATTAAAAAAATTTGTTGCACACGAGATAATATTAATTGTATTTCATGCATACATGTGTTCTACATCATAGGCTGGCTAAAAGCTAAATCCTCTGCAGATTTAATTGTAATAAAACGTTGAATCGTGGTAGTTTGGTTTAGGGCGGAAACGTGTAAGCTTTGATCATGCTTTCCAGCAGTGTAATAATGCAACTGTTATTAGCTGAAAGATTTTCAAATTTATTTCTTTTCATTGTTTTAATGAAACCAGTTGTAAAGTTAGGTGTAACAGATTTATTGACGTGCATACCTTTTTTTGTTTAGAGTGAAAGCATCACTGTTGTCTTTTCGTACTGAAACAGGCTAGTAAATGTCACAGAAACTTGAAAATGAAAATATGAATTAAATATGAATTTGAGAAAAAATGACGTAATAAGGCTACACAGATGTTAGACCTGTTATTGCTGCTGCTCATGCTGTTGTTGCTACTCCTACTGCTGCTTCTGTTGCTGCTACTACTACAGTCCTTGATTGTACAAATAGCCATGCATTGTGACCTGCTAAAATAACGATTTTTGCTTTCAGGGGTCACATGCATAACATGAGATATGCCGCCTACTCTTCGTTGGTGTTTGATCTCATGAAGACCATGCTCCAACACTTCAAAAAGTATGCCGCGCATTCAGTCGCGATCGAGGCTTGCATGATTTTGATTCCGTCATTATTAGCTCAGCTGACGAAGTCAGATGCAGCTTGTAGAATTGCATGATTGTTCGTGCGTCCGTGCGTCCGTCCATCCGTCAACACAAGTTTGGCACAAATCTTAACGACTCGATGTACGGTCTTGATATTCGGGACGTCGGGGGGGATCACGAAAAGGACTTGGGATGTCGAATTTGGGGGTCAAGGGTTAAAGGTCAAGATGTGTCAATGGCGGGGGCATATTTCCCCCTTAACTTAAGGTATAGGAGGAAATACGGAATTTCGGCACAAATCTCAACGGCTCGACCTATTCTCTTAATATTCGATGTATAGTGTGATGGGGAGGAAACCCATCACCAGCACGAAGTTGGAGGTTACAGATCAAAGGGCAGTGGGGGAAAGGTCAGATATCAGACATTTTCTGAGGACATGGTCTAACGGACCGAGTGCAAAACTTTTCAGCGCTGACCTACCATTTCTATCACTTTATTGAAAGGACCATGAAATGTACTTTCCGCTGACGTGCGAAGAGTAAGTGTCTGACAACCTTTTGACCTGCAAGAGGAGGGTTAAATATGGATTTGTTGACTGTTAACAAAGGACTGAACTGCTTTTGCTATCGTGGATGTGAGGCTACAGTTCCACATTTCAATTGCAAAGGCAAATGTTTGTTGAACAAGGTTTAGGCTCCTTAAATCATATTATTTTCTAAAGCAGTCTGTATTAGCACCCTGAGTATCACCCTGTAATAGCACCCTGAATGCTCGCGTGGGTAGGCAAAAACACGGGGGCAGCCCATTACGCATGCATGGGGGTGAACTTGCACTATTCTAATCATAATTATTGTCTGGCAACCTGCACTGCAGATGCTTTGCAATGCGATGCAAAGGCAATGCAATCACAGCTGAGCGAAATTCTCGCCTGCCTGAATATACTTGGATTTTAGCCGGTAGGATGTCAGCAACTCAATGGAGT
>NW_014577074.1:1382543-1386585 GCF_000485595.1 Priapulus caudatus
TATATACCTTCTTTATACTCCCTAATTTGCCGGTGCATTCGATGTAACAAAACGTTCGACACAAACACAACCGCCGTTCGAAATTACTCTTGCGTGGCACCCAGACGCAGGAGATTCGTGATGTAAACACAATGCGTTATAATAACAATGCGTCGCGCAAGCGATAGTGCCCGCTCAGGCGGGCACTATTGCTTCATAGTGCCTACTGCGTTATCCAATGAGATTGCAGCGATTTATCAGGTCATGCACTAATATGTGTTTCTGTGTTTGTAGCTAATGCAATTCGAAGCAATGCTCTCAGGAGGGCAGGATTCCTTCATCATGGTCACCAAACTGTGGATGAAAATCAAAAAGTAAGTTTGAATCCACATTGAATTATCGCGAAGTAGACATTGCTACTATGTGCTGGCTCGGCTGTTTGGCACATTTACATCGAATCATGTGCAAGGCTTTCTGCAAAAAGAGCAGTGTATACTGCAGGGTTTCTTGTGGCAGGGGCTCGGCACAGTGGCACACCACCATTGTCAAATTTAACATTGCCAGTTTGTGAAAATGCTCCTGTAACAATTTTTAACATTAAAATTTTTTAAATTTTGAGGGAGTTTCCCCTCTCCCTCTCTCCCTCCGCGTCCGCCTGCATTATCTGCATACGTGCCTACGGCACGGCACGCCTTTGAATCCATCATACACGTTTTTTTCCTAAACTAGCCATTACCTCCTTTGTCTCATTTTCCTTCAGAAGAAACCCTGTACTGTACATGTCTTTTACCAGACCTCTCTAATGTCTGCTTGCTCTTCTCCTCTGCATTTGTATATTTTCGATTTCTTGCTCAGTTGGTGATTCTGATACTCTAATCCTAAATTTCAGGAGATGAAATTGAAACATTGATTACTTGTTATTTGAAATTTTGTGTCGTCATTAATTGCAGGAGTCAGAGCTTGTCTTCACTGCCACTAGTGCGAGAGCATCTACCCACGACAAGGAAAGTGCTAGAGATTCTAAACGTTGGTGCTGCACAGTGCCCAGGCCACTGAGACGGTGCCATTGTTACGAACCTACCGTAGTGGTCAGTGCATAGAGTTTAGGAATGATACGCTGGGGTCGGGGGAGGTCGTGGAACAGAGTTGTTGCTTATGGATGCAAGTGTAGTTCACACACACACCCATCGATGTACCCACGAGCTGGTAGCATGCAAAGCAAAAATATCTGTTTACACTTTAGTGCAATCCAGATTAATATTTTATTTTTAAGATTTCGTGCATGGTGATGACAAAGTTGTGCATCACGTAGACATGCAATGATTTCATTGCTATAATCACAATACTCCTGCCTTTTCCTCCATGCCAGCTCTGATGTCAAGGATGGAAAATTAACTAAAATCAGATCAAATGTGATACATCACTCTTCTGTCATTGCATGAGCTATTGGACCGGTAACGTAAATTTACGCATTGACATGATATCAAATAAAGGAAGCCTTCTACCTAAAGTCTGCGGGAACGTACAACTGCAACTCGTAGCGATTCTGGTCGCTTGCAACGAGTTGCAAGAAATCAAACGGGTTTGATTTTCCACAACTCGTCGCTCGCAATCGCTTCGAAATCGCATGTGTACGGGTAATAGAAGTCATGGAAAGACAATGGAAAGACAAAAAGACAATGGAAAGAAGTGACTGCTGTTAACAGCAGTCGCTTGCATGCGCACACACGGTGAAGCGTGCGACCAATCGCATGCGGTTGCAGGTTGCAGCGACGAGCAACCAAAAGTCGCAAGTCTGCACTAGGCTTAAGCACTGCACAAACACATTTAATTTACAGTGTTATTAAAAAAGAAAATATGCACGTTTTATTTTTGTTACGTCTCTCCCGTCATTTCATGGAGCCTAGATAACCGATGAAAAGTGTTGATGATCATAACTTTTTAAATGGATCATTTTTCCTTAATAATATATAAATGCAGGTTCAATTATCTTCAAAATGGGTGTGTGTTGGACTATATAAACACTAGATGAGAGACAGCCTGTTCTACCCTCCCACAAACAATGACCATGTAGTGTGGGACTTTCTACTGTTTAGTACTGGGACTGTAGACTGGATCTCAACAGGCTCTAAATTTTGTACTTTTCTAATGATTTTCCTACCGTCGCTTATATGTATATATATATATGACCATTATATTACCATGTGTATAGGCTTTGTCGAATGGTTTACATGCGAAATACTGCACCTTTTGTCTCGTTAGTTAGCTGTTTAAAGCGATTTTTGATGTCTAACACCATGAGGTGAAACGCAAGGAAAAATTCATTGAAGTTACGCATCACGCTTCAGATTTCAATTCAATTCACGTGAGCAGTCTAAGTGGTTCTACGAATTTAGTAGATGTTCCGTTAAACTTTGTTCCGCATTTGTTAATGAAAGTTGGGGTTGAGTGAGAGTTGCAACCTCTGCAATATTTAAAAGTTTTTTTAAATTCAACCACAGAATGTTATACATCGTATGTTATGAACAGCGAGCGTTATGGATGGGTACCACGACCCAAAATCATGTTTTCTAATTCTTGGTTAAAATACTATTATATATTTTGTTAAACTCTAACAACGTGTTTTATGTTTTATTGGTACTTCCGCCCTCACACACGCATACGCACACGCACATGAACACACACAGTATTGACCATAACTTCTATCTTCCAGTGTTTTCCCCCATATAACACTATAGGGCTTACTCTCGCCTAGATTCTGATAGTTTAGACTAAGCTATATCAGGTTCATATTTAATAACGTTTTTGTATTTACAAGAATGCTAATCTATGGAAGTAATTGATCACCCATGATCTATGTGTCCACGTCTGAGGTATGTCTAGGCCGTAGTTGTCCCGGAAATCAAGTTGCATTTCTCATGTGGAGACATGAGAAGGGGGAACAGTCGACAATTAATGGGGCATGTATGCTTGCATATATAATAATAAATTTATAAATAAAACACGAATGCAGTTGTAGCCCAGTGCACAGGTGCTAACTCGTTTCACTTGTCGGAACAGCATGGATTTTTCCCCGACTCGTTCTCGTGTCAATAGCCAGAATTTCATTACAGGGATCGTACGCTGCCCTTGTAATAAATGGCTACTTAACGTGCTAGTTTTATGGGCAATAAGCCTGCTTATTGCATTTGCTACATAAAGCAGTTTGTGGTTAGCAATAGAAGACGCCTGAGATTTCCTCTGAACAATATAGAGTTGTATATATATGCGTGAATATTTATTCTACGATTCACACGAGCTGGTTTAGTCGCGCGTTAGGAATGTAACAGTTCAATACCGACATTCAGTCTGCATGAAATATACACGTTATTATCGACAGGTAGTTTACTTTTAGATTTAATTTAAAAGTCCTCTATTCGCCTCCTGCCATATAAATGATTGCACGGTTTCGCCATCGGTATACGATGCATGCAACCGTATAAGGATAAGAGTGTCTGTACTCTCCTCAGTAGTGACCAACGTGTGTTTGTGCGATCCAAGGCAACACGTATTTACCTGTTGCTATAATACCTGGCCGTCTGTGATTACAAGTTGCAAAACACTGGCCAACGCTAGGTAGCGTGGGTGCCAAGCACAGCGGTGCCTCAAGGTGGTCACTAAATAACAAACACCGATACTTATTACGCCGAGAAGGACAAGTGGAAATTTTTGTAACAAAGCGAAGTATCTGTAATGTTATGAGTGAACAAAACAGTACTACATGAGCTTCGAGATTTTTTATATTATCATAACCCACAACTCGTAAATTTCTATAAATTATCTATGTGCAGGGTTACGATTAAGATCCGGGTAGTGATTTTAGGCTTGATCTTATTTTAATTTTTAAAATAAGGGTATATAATGCCGAGTATACAAATTTATATCGTTCAGTATTTGTGAAGTTAGACTGGTGAAGCGATTAGATACCAACGCAAACATGTTATACTAACACAAACTACTCACAAACGCTCTACTCACAAACGGGTGTTTCTACTCACAAACGGGTGTTTCTACTCACAAACGG
>NW_014577074.1:1387562-1389202 GCF_000485595.1 Priapulus caudatus
TTCTCTCTCTTCTTCTCTTCTTCTCTCTCTCTCTCTCTCTCTCTCTCTCTCTCTCTCTGTGTGTGTGTGTGGGTGTGCGTGCGTGCGTGCGTGCGTGCGTGCGTGCGTGTGTGTGTAAAAGTGATAGTTCATACGTTATCGGCGGTTGCTGCTGCTGCTCCTCATATTCATAACAGATATTCTTGATGAAGCGTGTATGAAATTATTTAATGTACACTACTCTATATCACGAATTAATGTATATTTAAGGTTTAAGTAATTATGTATTCGTAGGCCTATACTTGTCTCCATCACCACTCATTGTCCTCTACGGTGGTTATAGCCAAGCGGGAATCTCTAGTATAAATGAGGGCGTGGGCCAATATTTGCTGTAACCAACCGGTGTGACACTGCTATCGATTTTCTTGTATATACTTCAATATCTGGAGGCTATTCGTATTGGTTCAGTAACATCTACGCTGTGATCATAGTAAGCGATCATCAGAGGGGTCGTATATTGGCCGTGGACAAGACTTCATCACGAATTAAAATATCTAGCCAGTCCCTGCACGCAGAGAATATGATAGCATATGTGAACCAATTTCTATGCTACTGCGCATGTAGTTTTGTGATGGCGTTTTCCATTTTAGCCTAAGTTTATGGAGTGTTTGCATCCCTAGGCAGGCGTGCGAAATGTCGAATCTTTAGGTGCAAATCATGTCAGCTAGTTCAATTATAAAATTAATAAAGTGTCATTTCCCTCCAACTTGTTCTGCCACTTTAGCTGTATTTTTATTCTTACTGCAAAAATATCAGCACAATACAATTTGTTCTTTAATTACGTTTCATTGATTATCTTGAAGAGCGTTTTTTGAAAAAGGGGGTTGCGAAAACATTCTGAAACCCGAAAAGGGAGCCTTCACAAAGAACCGTTGCTCTAGACTAATGTGATCGGCGATTTTCCGACATTATTGACGTCATATAAACGCATCTAAATGGATTTTTTTCTCGGCAAATATAAAGCTCACGACGCACGTGACAGGTTTGTTGCAAAGCGAATTCAAAAATTATCGAAACAGAAAGGTTAGTCATTGCGCCCAGTTCAATGCTGTGCGGCTAGTCATTGCAAGCACACGTCAGCACACGTCAGCATACGTCAGCACAGTCACAATTTCACATCGCAGCGAACGGTAGTCACCGCCGGCCGAGCTGGTAAAACGGATGCAGGGGCGTGTACAGGGGGGGGGGGGGTCCAAGGGATCCGGAACGCGAAATTTGTTTTCCACTTGAGTTCCGGACCCACCATAGATAGTGTTTTGTAATATATGGTTCGTATATATATGATTGGATTATATTTAGTGTTAGGGTTCGGGTACGGGTTAGGTTTAGGGTTAAGGTATAGGGATTATTCATTTGACATTGTTGCTTCGAGGAAGTCGAGTGAATGGAGTGCGCTGATTGGCTGTGGTCCGGAACTCAAGTGGAAAAAAATTTCGCGTTCCGGATCCCTTGGACCCCCCCCCCCTGTACACGCCCCTGCATCCGTTTTACCAGCTCGGCCGGCGGGGACTACCGTTCGCTGCGATGTGAAATTGTGACTGTGCTGACGTATGCTGACGTGTGCTGACGTGTGCTTGCAATGACTAGCCGCACAGCATTGA
>NW_014577074.1:1389227-1395488 GCF_000485595.1 Priapulus caudatus
CACACACACACACACACACACACACACACACACACACACACACACACACACACACACACATATATATATATACGCACACACACACACACACACACACACACACACACATATATATATATATATATATATATCGATATAGACAGCCATTCGTGCGCTGTTTTTTTCAGTGCCGACCAGCAATTACGACGTCGAGTTGAGCAATGGCAGTATGGTGAGAGGCGGAATGACACTGCTACTGCCGATTTAAACTAAAAGCTAGAGGCATTGTGAGATCAATGGCTTCAGTCGGATCAATATATTTCGTTTTTTAACATTTTTTTTCACTATATAGTTCGGATTAGGATTGTGGTTTAGGATTAGGATCGGGATTAGGTTTACCAATTGCCATTTGATTTCGGTTTGGGGTTAGCGCTAGGGTTAGGGCCAATGGACAACGAGAAGGGGCTAAGCTTACGAATGCACATATATGCATGCATACGATAGACCACACTGTACCCTTTTTTATTACGTTCATGCTCTATATTTGCAGCGTATGCAATTACGGTGGCGCACACAAACGGAACACGAGCGCCGCGGAGAGCGGCGGTGAAGACACCCTGAGATAGTGATTGCTCGCGCGCGCGCGCAGATCCGCAGCAGATAAGCTTGCAGACGAATGATCGATGCGCCCCGCCGCGGCAGACCACGTGATTTATGCCACTAACCTGATGCGACATAACGACGGTTTCGTCACTGTACGGAGAAAAAATGGCCAGTGCCGACGATAGAACGACGTAGTCATCAAAGCCTCCGTAGAAAGACGCGACATCAGATCGTCTCGATGTGTTTGTTTTGTCGTACGCGTGCTTGTTAAGTTTGTTGTCCGAGTGAATGTAATATAGGTGCGTGCGCGTGAGACGCATGGGAAATGTGGATCAGTGTTTGCTTGGAAAATTAAATTTCCGAATTACTTCTTTCGCAACGGGTTGTCATGCAATGTGTGTGCACGTATAGATAGTGTGCAGGAATGAGAGCCTAGTTCTGATCGATGTAACTAGCCCTAATCATTTTTTCATGAGTATGTCAAGTGTAACGGACGGACATTCGATCCCTGTTAAACATCATCTTGAGCTCCCCCGGCCTGTACGCACTGTAGTTTGTCTGCCGTGTGTCGGCTTTGTAGTCCTGCCGGGTCGTAAATCTAGCAGTTCTTCGACTTTATCACAAATTGCAACGTGCCCCTTTCTTTCATTTCGGGTTTCGTCTGTAATCAGCAAAATAATCTCACGAACCAATAGTTTCACGAACCAATTTATTTGCCTCTGTGTCTTTTTCATCTCGAGCTTAGTAGACAGGCGCACACGCATGCCGTATACATACACGTATATACCCTCCCTTCCATCCCTCCCTTCCTCGCTCGCTCGCTCGCTCACTCACTCAGTCATTCACTCACTCATCCACCCACCCACTCACTCACTCACTCACTCGCTCGCTCGCTCACTCACTCGCTCGCTCGCTCACGCACGTACGCACACAATACACATATAAGCGCGCCCACACGCACACGCCCACGCACACGCATACCTACACCGCACATACACATACATACGCGCTCGCTTCACACACTTTGTTTCTTCGCGTTAGTGACAGACGGCAATTGGCCGTCAGGCGCCTGACACGCGACATCTGTCTCTAGGACACTCCGGCTACTCTCGAACACGCCACGCGAAATCCGCATTGATTTTTCGCCGGAGGAATAGCGGTGTAATAACAGTCACGCTCACTGCTCGATTGAAAATGGCCGCGATCACACGAAGACTGCGAACAACGCCGCCGACGCCGACGATGATGTTGTTGCACGCGTTCGTCTTCACGCTTACCGGTGAGAGAATCTTACGGAGAAGTGTCTGTGCGTGAGTGTGAGATGCAGGTGTCGTCGACGCTGAGGGAGCGAGGAGAGGGCGACGTGAAACTGCTGGTGTAGGAAGCCGGACGACGCCGCCGCCGTCGCCGCCGCCGTCGCCGCGAGCTTGATGGTACCGTGAACGACGCTATACGAACCCCGCAGACGTCGGCAGCGCTGTATGCCATCTCCGTCACCGGGAATCATGTTGTCTGTCCCCCGTATACATAGACTCGTATCAGGTTAGCGATGGCAAGCTATACCGTTCCGAGCCACGATGATTTTACACTCGCGTTTGCGGTTGTTATTTCAATCATTTAGGCACGGGAAATAACGGTGAGTGCGGTGGGGAGCAGGTGCATTCAGCGAGGTAAGCAGGGTGGAGGAAAAACAACAGGATAGTAAGTTGCGTCAGATGCATATTTCGCGAGAAAATAATGCGGTGAACTCCGCGGTTTGTTGCTCTATAAATGCAACATAAATGCAATATAAATGCTATCGATCTCGCCTGAGCAGTGAAAGTCACAGCGTCTAGCAGTCACCGCACCGTTGAGGGGCAGAGAGCCGATATGGTCGCAGTTAATAATAATTCGATTATTATCGTGCGGGAAACGGAGACCGCCTATGCCAATCACGCACTCTTCGTAAACATATGCATTGGTTATATTTGTGTTTCGGTAATGTGCACGTAGTCAGTATTAGGTCGCAACATGAGTTTGCCATCTTCGCAAACTCAATGAAACTCATATAGTATTTAAAAGCAATTTTTAAGCAAATAGTATATTTTTAAGCATATTTCTCATTGTTTAATCACAATTTATTAAATGTCTATAAAAACAGTGTGAGTTAGACCTAAATAAAGAGAGAGAGAGAGAGAGAGAGAGAGAGAGAGGGGGGAGAGAGGGGGATGAGAAATTTTAGGTTGAAAGAAGGCTATATAAAGGGAGAGGGCGGGGCAGAGACAGACGCAGAGAGAGAGAGAGAGAGAGAGAGAGAGAGAGAGAGAGAGAGAGAGAGAGAGAGAGAGATGGCGAGATAGAAGGAGAGCGAGGGGGAGTGTGAGGCGAGAACGGGGAGATAGGGAGAGATTAATGGGCTTAACATAGTTTGATTTAGGTCCGGCGTTCTCTTTCTGCAGCTTGCGCATGTTCAAAATCAATAGTCATGATTTCTAGCGGGATTAGATGAACTGGCGACGTCCCCTAGGTTCGTCATGCGGTCTGTACTGTATCCATTATATACTCATAGCTTGCATGCTCTTGGCTCAGAATAACGGAAGACAGTTTCAATTCATTTGCTAAATAATTTACAACGCGTGCGTTCGCTGCTGCGTACCATGGACTGAACATGTTCATATAAGATCACGACCTAGCTAAGAAAAGAACACCGCATAACAGATGTGGTTAGATTTTACATGTGGACCAGTTGCCGTGCCTATATAAACCACATAGTGGGTAGCGAGAAAAGTCGATAATAGTTGTTAGGGACTATGTGTACCAACTGTCGTTCATATATAAACATTCAGGGACGTAGGCCGAGCAAATTCCTAGGGCGGGGAAGGGCAAATTTTTTAAACTCAACTGTGTAATGATGGGGTGTTACTAGAACACGGGCGTCGAAGGAGGGTGCCGTTACGTGGCAGCACTAGTCACTTCGTACGCTTCAAAGTCCTAATCTTCCACAGAAAGATTCCACAGTCATACTTCCGTGCTAGACATGGCTTTATTTCCCTAACCCTAACCCTAATCCTAATCCTAACCCTAACCCTAACCCTGACCCTAACCCTAATCTTAACACAAGTGCAGCCACATCACGTGACCCTCCTTCGACGCCCGTGTTCTAGCAACTCCCGTAATGATGAGCGACGGCCGCAGCTCTTGATCGACGTCCATTGTGTGGTAGGGATGGGTCTGAACCAAGGCTATCACGGATAAGTGACCAGAAAATCACGTTAGGGTTATTTACGATTATTAGCTAAGCTTATTTTTTTATTTTGCTCCAAAATCTAGGGGTACAGCTGCCCCCTTGCCCCCCCCCCAGAGGCTACGACCCTGATTACATCACCTAACTGGCAGGGAAAACCGGCATAGCGCATAATTATTAGGGTGAAGGCGTGCCAATGTGCGGGTGAACAGCGCCTAGCGGATAAAGAGAATAAGACACGTCACGTGCTAGATTAAACGGATAACAGGAGTCGTTCACATACGACGAGCACTGGGAGAATGTATAACGTTTTTCGGATAGTACGTTGAAACAAATGTGACGTCACTGTCTTGTTCAGATAATTATAAAACTGCCAACGATACTAACAACAAGGGGACGTCAAATAGTGAACTTGGTCATAGCCTAGCTGCCCTTACGTTACATAACGATTTGGTTAGGCTAAGCCTGCCCCATGGGGCGTCGCATGAAACGCTGCTGATTGCTAGTTTGCCTGCGTCAACCGTTCGACCGCTGGACTTAACCAGCCATTATGTAACCTCTCGCCGCCTGGCTGCTATTGATTATGTTCTACTGTTTTACGTTCGCTTTCTAAGTTTCCCGTTTTACGGGACCGAGCTCAACAATACAGCGAGGAACGTTGACGACGTAGCTACATTAAAATGCGATTTAAAATACAACGGAAATCGATAGACGAAAGAAAATTCCAGTAACGTCTGCGGCTGCTGACGTTAATGATCTTCACCGCTGACGTCACAGCTATTGTACGGCGAGGTTGTAGAAAAGCTATATTACCCGATGATATTAATCCGCGTGGCAATGCAAACCCCGATACGTCCCGATACTCGTGAATGCAGGCCGCCGCATGAATTAGGGCAGTTGGAGAGCGTCCCAGCGTTGAGCGTCGGTTATATGTAAATGATACAGCCGCTCACGCTCCGTGACAGCTAATAACACGGCAGGGTAAAATGGAAGACATTGTAAGGGCGCATTGATTTGCATACGGACAGCCATATTAATCGCATCGTGAGCCGGATGCCCCAGTCTATAAGCGCTCCTATACACATGTACGCTTGCATTCTGATCAATATACTAGTATAATTATACGTGTCTACAATTCGCCCATTCTTATTCAAGAAAGCTGATATCAGTACAGTGCACTACATGCTAAGAGATCCTTTACCCTGCACGTAATGTATCATGGACTGGTATCAGGGGCGGATTCAGACCGTGTTTGCCGTATTGGGAAATACGGTCTAGATTTCAAAGTGCCCTTCGAAATTTTGCGCTAAAAAATACAGAAAACAATTTGATGGAATTTGGCTATATTCTTTATTTGTTTTTTTTTCATCTGATTCATTGACAGGACTTGAAGAAAATCAAAACTTTACATGGTAACAAAACTAGCTTTGATATCTGAAAAAGAAGGGAAGTGCTTGAATCATTGTGCATTAATTGCTGGTATGCAAAGCGCAGGCAAAATGCAGAAATAAAATTCCATATGGTTTTTAGCTATTGCTGCTTGACTAAAAAAGGGTGCTCATTTTTGTGCCCAGGGACCCTTGAAATTTTGAAATTTCACGGGGGAGGCCCCCCAGACCCCCCGCCATGTGCTTCCGCGCCTAACGGCGCCCACCGTGGGGTGGTGTGCCCTTTTGGGGGGACGTGCTTTTAGAATCTGAAAAAATACTGTCTAGCTTCAGCCCTGGATCCGGCCCTGGGTATTCGGCTGAGAAAAAAGGGTGTCATCGGCGCTATTTCTTTATTGATAAGCTACTGTAATATGTAATTTTTTTTTTAATAATGCTGTCTAGGAACGTTAGTGCTACGAAATTGCGATGCCTCGATCGCTACATCAAGAATGTAGAAAAACACATTTCATAAAGCAAGTATGATCTCTGCTAAAAGAATATACCGATAAACAGCTGCTGCTTATTGGTGGGAAATAATTACAATATGTTCATGTTGTAGTGAAAAAACTGTTAAAGCATTTATAACCCTACATAATGAAATTTTAATTCGTTATTAAACCAACAGTACGGTCACTTAATTACGTTCAACGCTTTAAGTCATTAGGGAACGACATAAACGAGGAAGAGTAGCTGTCTGTGTATTTTCATTCGTTCATTCACGTCAAGATTGACTGACACTGCCTGTGTCTGGTGAATATATTTTGACTATAAACTGTATAACCCATACTTTTAAAATACATCCCTATTTTGATAATATCAAATCACGGTGATGGGCGGAATATCGATTTACAAGTATAACACAATGTTTAGTGATTGTCAAATGAAGGATCGCACAAGACATTGCCACTCCGTAGACCTATGCTCTACGCAAACTCAAGATTGGAAAGCCGGACAAGATATCACATGCGTGTACCATATTATATATATATATATATATATATATATATATATATAATAGTAATATAA